>NW_028270139.1:38877331-39179143 GCF_037043375.1 Chiloscyllium plagiosum | reverse complement strand
ACCCCGGGGAGGAGGGGGCGGGGCAATCAGGTTACCCCGGGGTGGAGGGGGCGGGGCAATCAGGTTACCCCAGGGAGGGGGTGGGGCAATCAGGTTACCCCGGGGAGGAGGGGGCGGGGCAATCAGGTTACCCCGGGGAGGAGGGGGCGGGGCAATCAGGTTACCCCGGGGTGGAGGGGGCGGGGCAATCAGGTTACCCCAGGGAGGAGGGGGCGGGGCAATCAGGTTACCCTGGGGAGGAGGGGGCAGGGCAATCAGGTTACCCTGGGGAGGAGGGGGCAGGGCAATCAGGTTACCCCGGGGAGGAAGGGGCGGGGCAATCAGGTTACCCCGGGGAGGAGGGGGCAGGGCAATCAGGTTACCCCGGGGAGGAGGGGGCGGGGCAATCAGGTTACCCCGGGGAGGAAGGGGCGGGGCAATCAGGTTACCCCGGGGAGGAGGGGGCGGGGCAATCAGGTTACCCCGGGGAGGAAGGGGCGGGGCAATCAGGTTACCCTGGGGAGGAGGGGGCAGGGCAATCAGGTTACCCCAGGGAGGAGGGGGCGGGGCAATCAGGTTACCCCAGGGAGGAAGGGGCGGGGCAATCAGGTTACCCCAGGGAGGAGGGGGCAGGGCAATCAGGTTACCCCAGGGAGGAGGGGGCGGGGCAATCAGGTTACCCCAGGGAGGAGGGGGCGGGGCAATCAGGTTACCCCAGGGAGGGGGTGGGGCAATCAGGCTACCCCGAGGAGGAAGGGGCGGGGCAAACAGGTTACCCCGGGGAGGAAGGGGCGGGGCAATCAGGTTACCCCGGGGAGGAAGGGACGGGGCAATCAGGTTACCCCGGGGCAGTCACTTTACTGGGCGAGTTGGGGTTCACGTTCCTTGGTGGGAGGTGGGGGCGGGGCAGTGGCGCGTTCCTCGGTGGGCGGGGCAGTGGCGCGTTCATGGGGGGCGGGGCAGTGGCGCGTTCTTCGGGGGGACGGGGCAGTGACGCGTTCCTCGGGAGGGCGGGGCGGCGGCGAATTCCTCGGGGGGGGGCGGGGCAGTAGCGCGTCACCTCAGGGATACTGGCTGCAGCGCCGCTCGAGCAGGCCGGAAGTGCGAGGCCAGCGCTGGGCGGTTGGGTGTCGGAGCCGGGTCCCGGTTGGATTCTCAGTCGTGTTTTCAGTCTTCCCCGCGATGGCCCGTACGAACATCCCGCCGGGGGAAGGTATGTCGGAGAAAGTCGAGCCGGTTCGGGCCCGAGAGCGGCGGAGTTGGAAGTTTCCGTGTTTTAATCCGAAATGCAGTCGGGCTGCGGTGTGCGGGTGGAGTTAATAACGAACAAAGTGTAAACTCTCGGCCTCTTCACTGAGGCTGAGTTTTAGTTGTTGAACGTGGTGTTTTATTTTCTCTCTGTGGTGTTTGTATTTGCTGTTTTTGGGGGGGTGTCCAGGCTCGGTCTGGCCGCTTGCTAGTGTTGTCACCTCCTTCACTGATGCGCGATTGGGATCACACTCCCAGTAACACTCTGGTCTTCTACACATTTGTTTTGTTTACGCCGCTGAAGTGTAACTTCAGAATAGGAGAATAATACCGTTATAACTCCTTGTTATCGCTCCTCCCCGGATGATTGAGCACCTGGAATCGGGAAGGTGACAGTCTCCGAGATCACTGTTTTATCAGAGCATGTTAACAAACCTCCTGGAGATGGGGGGGGGGGGGGGTTCAGAACTTTTGCCATCTCCTCTCTGAAGAACCTTTGGAAGCATCGTGGGTTCATTTAATTAAAAACAGCCGAATGGGGTTCATTTGAACAAACAGACGCTTTTAAGGCGGCAAATATTCTACTCCTGCAATCAAAACATAAACAGGAATAGAGGTAGTCCAATCAAATCCGCCCCTCCATTCTATAAAATCATGTCTAATCTACACCAGGCCTCTTTAGTCCCCCGTTGTCAGTTCTCCATGGCTTCAACTGGTGGTGTGTCTCAAGGATAGGTGCTGGGTCCACAGCTTTTTTTTGTCACCTTATGTAAATGATTTGGATGTGAATGTAGGAGGTATGGTTAGTAAGTTTGTAGATGATGCCAAAATTGGAGGTAAAGTGGACTGTGAAGAACGTTGCCTCAGAATACAGAGATCTTGATCAGATGGGCCAATGGGTTCGCAGATGGAGCTTCATATAGATAAATGTGAGGTGTTGCATTTTGGAGGTGAATCAGGGCAGGATTTATGCAGTTAATAGTAAGATCCTGGGGAGTGTTACTGAACAAAGAGATCTTGGAGTGCAGGTTCATAGTTCCATGAAAGTGGTGTCACAAGTAGGCAGCATAGTGAAGAAGTGTTTGGTATACTTGCCTTTATTGGTCATTGCATTGAATATAGGAGTTGGGAGGTCATGTTGTAGCTGTACAGGATATTGGTTAGGCCACTATTGGAATATTGTGTGCAATTCTGGTGTTTCTGCTATAGGAAGGATGTTGTGAAACTTGAAAGGGTTTAGAAAAGATTTACAAGAATGCTTTGCCAGGGTTGGAGAATTTGAGTTATCGGGAGAGGCTGAATAGGCTGGGGCTATTTTCCCTGGAGCATTAGAGGCTGAAAGGTAACCTCAGAGGTTTATAAAATCATGAGGACTGGATAGGGTAAGCAGACAAGGTCTTTTCCCTGGGTTGGGGCAGCCTAGACTAGAGGGCATAGGTTTGGTGAAAGGGGAAAGATTTAAAAGGGATCTAATGGGCAACCTTTTCATACACAAGGTGGTGTGCATTTGGAATGAGCTGCCAGATGAAATGGTACAATTACAACATTTAAAAGGCATCTGACTGAGTATGTGAATGGGAAAGGTTTAGAGGGATATGAGCTAAGTGCTGGCAAACAGGACTAGATTTATTTAGAATATCCGTTTGGCATGGTCAGGTTTGACTGAAGGGACTGTTTCTGTGCTATATATCTCTATGACTGTATGAACTCCTATATATTTCAAAATGCTACCTACCTCCTCTTTAAATACTTTGTGATCTTACTTCCACAACACTCTAGAATAAAGAATTCTAGACATTCAAAAAAGCTCAGAAGAAATTCCTTTGCTTCTCAATTTCAAAAAAGTGTTGCCCTATTCTCACCTTATTATGTTCAAGATTCCCTACCAATGGAAACATCTTCTCAATATCAAGCCCTCTCAGATTCTTCTGTTTCAATAAGATCACCTCTGCTAAACTCTAATGGATAAAGGCCTAACCTGTTTGACTTGAAAAGTCCACTATTTCCGCATTGTCGGGATTCTATAATTCATTGCAGGAATCGGCTTGTTATTCCCTGAACTGCTTCCATGCCAATACATCCCTTCATCATAGAATCCAATTTTTAATGTCCAACTAATAGCAGTGAAGGCCAAAATTCCATTTACTGCCTTAATTACTTGTCGAAACTGCATGTTTCTCGTATTTCATGCACAAGAACTTTCAGAACCCTCTGTGCTTCACTTTTTTTGGAGAATCTCTCAAACTAAATCGTCTGTTTTGATTCTTTATAGCGAAGTCCATGACTTTACAACTTCCCACATCAAACTCAATCTGCCAAGGTTTTGCACACTCGCTCAACTTATCTTCCCTTGCAGATTCCTTATGTTCACATCATATTTCCTATTGCTTATTGTAAACAAATATAGATAAATTGTACTTTGCTCCTTGTCCAAGTCATTATTATTGACAGTAAATTATTGAGGCCCAAGGACTGATCCTTTTGACACTCCAATAGTTAGATCTTTCCAACCTGGAAGAGATCCATTCATCCCAACTTTTGGGTACGTTAACCATTCCTCAATCCGTGTTAATACCGTGAGCTTTTATGTGGTACCCTATTTGAATTCTTTCTGAAAATCCAAAACATTACATTTGCTGGTTCCTTTTAAGAACTCCCTCAAAGAATTCTTGCAGTTTTGTCAATTATGATTTATGTCTCACAAAACTGTTGACTGTTTGACTGTAATTTTTTTTCTAAATGTCCTGCTGTTTCTTCCTTTATAATGGACTTGCATTTACCCAAATAACACATGTTAAGATAAAATCACTACAGTGTGGAAGCAAGCTACTTGGACATCCCACCCCTGATTCACCCCTGTCCCTGGAACACTGCATTTTCTGTGGCTAATCCACCTAACCTGCACATCTTTGGACTATGGGAGGGAACCTGCGCAGACACTGGGAGAACATGAAAACTCCACACAGGCAATCACCCAAGGGTGGAATTGAACTCCGGTTCCTGGTGCTGTGAGGCAGCAGAGTTAACCATTGGGTGTTAACCATTGACCAACTGTGCTGCCCTGTAGTTTCCGGCTTTTTGTCTCTAGCCTTTCTTGAACAGGGCATTACATTAGCATTGTTTCAATCTGCTGGAACCCTCTTGGAAATGCCTCCACTACCTCTGCAGCCACTTTCCTTAAAACCTTGGAATCAGGCCATAAGGTTCTGGCAATTTGTTTACTTTACTCCTACTAGTTTGTCAAATGTTTTGTCCCTTGTGTTTGAGAAAGATGTGGAGGTGCTGGCATTGGAGTGGGGTGGATAAAATCAAAAATCACTCAACACCAGGTTAACAGTCCAACCGGGTTATTTGGAAGTACAAGCTTTCGGAGCAGTGCTATAATTTTGCTATAAATTCTGTGTCCTATGATCCTGCACCACTAGCTACCTGATGAAGAAGAAGCACTCCGAAAACTTGTGCTTCCAAATAAACCTGTGAAATATAACCTGGTGCTGTGACTGAGAATGTTTCCTTCAATTAACACCTTGCTTATCTGACATTATTTGTCTGCATATACTGTCTTCTGCCGTGAAGCCAATGCAAAATATTGTTTTTAATTATCTACCATTTTCTTGTTCCCTGTTACTAATCCACAGTTGCATCTTCCATTGGGCTAGTCTATATTTCCTGCCCACTAAAGCAATATTTTCTTCAATTGCCCTTTTTTTAAGGTGAAGTCGCTGGTTTGAAGCCTGAGATGTTCTCCCTCAAACTGAATTTGTGATTCTACCATTGCTACCCCTTCAAGGATCCTTAACCAGAAGATCTCTTCAAGCTACCACATGACACATGGTTAGATATATAATAGCCTGCTGCCAAGTAGCTTCTGCAATGAACTACTCTAAGAAACTATCTTTGCACTGAACAAATTTGTCTTTCATTTTACTCTTGCCCATCAGATTTGTCCAGTCAATATATGCAGATTAAAATCACCCAGAATCACCCTTCAGACACTCCGCCATTATTTTGTTTTGCAATGAAGCACCTTAAGGGCCTGTAGATAGTTTCCATCTGTGATCTGTTTTGTTTGCTATTCCTTATTTCCACTTGAACTGATTCCACATCACGATCTATTGAACCTATTTCACTAGTCACCATCACAATGTTGTCTTTATAAATACAGCTACCCCACTCATAGAGTCCTAGAGATATGCAGCACGGGAGCACCCTTCAGTCCAACTTGTCCATGCTGTCCAGGTATCCTAAAATAAAACTAGTTTAATTTGCCAGCATTTGGCCTACACACCTGTATGACTCTAATACAGGGACTTGAATCACAAATTCCAAGAAAATATTTATGACAGTTTATATATAGCAATCAAAAAGGGAGCAGGAATAGGACACACACTCCTTTTGTGCCTGCTCTGCCATTCAATACAATCATGGCTGATTAAGCACACGGTGCTTTTTATCCACCTCATCTTCATAACATTGTACACCACTGCTGATCTGAAATCTAGCAATCCAAGACTGAGCTTCCCAGCCTTCTGTGGGAAAGAATTCATCAGGTTTTCAGCACTGAGTAAAAAATATTTTTCTTATTTGGGTCATAAATGGCATCCTCTTTATTTTTAAATGATTATCCCCTGATTCTAGACTATCCTGTCTACCTCTAAGTAGTTTGTAAGTTTCAATGAGATCCCCTTTCATTCTTCAAATACAGGTCCAGATTACCCAATCTCTCTTCGAACAAATTTGGTGAACTTTTGTTGCACTCCCTCTATGGCAATAATTGCTTAAGATGAGAACAATGATAAATGTAGTACTCCAGGTGTGGTCTAAGCAAACTGCTATATGATTGAGGCAAGACTTTACTATTTCTGTGTAAATCCTCTTGCAATAAAAGCTAACATGGCATTAGCCTTCCTAATAGCTTCCTACACTTGCATGTTAGCCTTCAGTGACTTAAATCCCCTTTGTATTTCTACACTTTCCAGCCTTAAGCGATACTTTGCTTATGTTTCTCCTATCAAAATAGATAACGTTTCATTTTCCCACATTATATTTCATCTGCTATGTTCTTGTCCATTCACTTCAGTGGTTTTAATCTTCCATGAGACACAGTTCAGAAACCATACACACAACAGCATATGGCTTCACACACCACTTATGTCTTTTTTACCCCTGTCAGGTCTACAGTGCAGTTTGCCAGCTATACTAGTGCGTGAAGAGTATAACTGCGAAGGTCAGCTAGTCAGAAGGCCAACTCAGTTCTCTAATATGGTATCCCAAGTCTCCACAATAAAAGTTTCATAAACCTCACTACCCCATGTCAGCCAATGTTCCCTCAGACCTCTGATGCCATTTGTATGCTCCATGCAAGCTATCAGTATCAAAACTAGGATTATATAATTTTTTTCAATAATCATAGAGCAGTTTAAATCATGATAGAAAAGATGACAGGACATTTTGTAACATGTTCCACTGCGTTATGTTGTACACAAAGCTGATCAATATCAATGTCAACTTAATCTTTAAAGGACGGTTTAGTGTGATTCATCTCTGCATTAAAATCAGATCTATATTACAGCACCTAATAATGAACTTGAAGTGGAAAAACACTTGTACTTTCCTTTCAGAATGTACCTGATTCCATTAGCTTCATCACCTTTCAAACCAGATGTGCTTTTTGTGGACTTCCAAAAATGTTCCTGACCCACAAAAAGGTGAGAGAGAAATACTGCTGGATTGAAAGTAGAGGGAAAATTGGATTTCCTCTAGAAGAAAAATTGACCGTTGCACTGAAATGAGCCATTGTGCCCCACCAAAATTTGGCCCAGTGTCTTCCCATGATCATTCAGATCTCAAATAATTTCCTTGGTCTGAAACCCCAATTATAAAAACTGAGTTTACAGAAATGCAGCGTGTCAAATTATAATTTGAATATTTGTGTGTAAATTGGTGATGTTTTTCCATTGCCATCAAATGAATTAAAATTACCCATTATTATTCAGTATTAATATAAAAGGTTGGGGCCTGTTTTATTCTATTTGTCTCAGATATAAATTATCTGACAAATACTATGTCTTGTTGATTGTGGATGAGAGTCTGTGAAATTGCTAATTCATTGGTATTTGTTTTACCTAGGAAAAAATACATTTGCAAATATTACCAAAATGCTTGACCCACAAAAGGTATTGTCTTGAACCTTACAATTAGATACTTCACCAGAAGGCATAGCATTTAAACAAATGGCTTCAGGTGATATGATTCCAGAAAACTTGAAGCATCATCAGCTGAAGAACAGGAGGCTTCACTGCAAGACATTTACCCATGATACTGAAGCAGATGGATGTTTTATTTTTGAAGCAGATGAAGCTTGGAAGGAATATCACCGTGCTCTATTTCAGTTCTATGAAGCCAAAGAGCTATGTGATGTAACATTGAAGGTGAGAAGAATGCCATTCTTTCAGGCTTTAAAATAAAAACAAAGACATGTTTCTCTCATCAGCAACACACTCTTGACAGACAGGAGTGAAAAGTAAATTAGGAATGTGAAACTTAATCTTACTCTAAGTGTCCTCATTAGGACTTTTCATTTTAAATATTCAGTGGGATGGCAAATTAATTTTTCTTGAGCTATCACAGGACTTGATGAATATTAGTGTAAGTTAGCAAATGCTGAACAGTGGTGTTCCAATGAGCTAATGTACTGTGCAAACCCCAATATTTCAGAACTTATGCTCATCAATGGCATGGTTTTAATCAGTTGCACTGCAATGCTGTATTAGAATTCTTCTAGTGGTAGAATATAATACACTACTTTTGCTTAAAAGTGTTAGTAACTCTGTTGGGTGAAACAGTAGGGATTGGTGAAACACTGGCATAGAGAAATTTCTGACTTGCATGTTGACTCTTTAACAAAACTATAAAGTTTAATACTCTGGTGCGACCTCTCTGTGATAATCTGGATTAATGTTATTGTTTTGCTAATAAAGGTTGGTGTATTTGAAGGTCTTGTTGCACTAAGCTTAGGGAAAATATTGTGCAAGCATATATCTGTAAAATCTTGATATACCAAAAATTCTCAATGTTTTGAGATTGTATATAGCATCTGCATTCTTGGTGGAGTATTAAAAGGACTCTCTAGTTAGTTTCTTAAATATACCAAAATGACACTCAGTAATATTTCAGCTGATGCAACTGGAGGCGTTTGAGCCTCTTGGTCAAACTGTGCTCTCAGGTTAAAAAGCTAATTACACTCCTAAGTCTATGTTGATATTTATTTGTTGAAACTTAATAGAAGAATAAAGGCAGTCTAAATAACTCTATGCATACTTTATTTTCAGGGGAAGGTGATGGCCTAGAAGTATTATTACTAAGCTATTAATCCAGAGACCCAGGTAATATTCTGGGGACCTGGGCTTGAAGCCCAGCATGGCAGATGGTGGAATTTGAATTCAATAAAAAATCTGGAAAGAAGAGTCTGTTAATGACTCCATTTCCAATTGTTGGAAAAATCCATCTGGTTTGTTAATGTCCTTTAGGGAAGGAAACTGCCATCCTTATCCAATCTGGTCTGCATGTGAGTGCAGACCCAGAGCAATGCTGTTGACTACCCTCTGGGCTATTAAAGATGGGCAATAAATGCTGGCCCAGCCAGTGACTCCCTCATCCTCTGAATAAATACAAAAAAAATTATTACAGTGACAGGCAACAAATTCTGTCTTAGTGTAATGTATTCTTGCATGGTCTAGATGGGGTAGTAGCTTTTGATCCAGTTTGATTCTAGTCTTTGTTGGGGGCATGTTGGAAGTCTTTTAATGTGATACAATCTGTATTAAATTTGCTTGTCAGCAGCATAAATAGCAGCTAATGCAGTTAACTGGTCAATACCAGTGCGTGATGTTAATTAAGTATCTTTATTAAATTAGAATAACCTGTTTGGTAAACAGTCATTTTATTTCTAACCCTTCAATGCAAATTTTTGTTTTAAAGTAAACAACAATAACACTGTTATGACAGTTTGCTATGTTAACATGCTTTTAATTTTTTGACAAATTGAGGTTTGAAAATCATTGCATCCTATGCAATCACTAGGTATAATTTTTGTCATTAGGAAGCTTAGAGAAACTGTTGGTAAACTAATGTATCGCTAAAGATTCCTATTTGAAAGGTGGTAACAACATTCTTGAACGTTTGAGTTGACAGACGTTTCCTTTTGTCAGTTCTAATGAAGAAAGTGAAATCTTCATTTGAGGTTTTTTTTTAATCAAATTGTTGCATGTAAAAATTATAATGGCTCAGTCATTAGCTCATGTGGATCATTTACAAGTGTAGATCAGTTGAACTGAATGGTCTGTTACTGTTCTGTATATTCTATATATAGGTTTATTATCATACATGAGTGGACTATGTTTTGTTTATTTTTGTGTTTAATACAGACTTGCACTGATCCCAGTAATAATTTTACTGAGTAGGTTGGAACTGATGCACAGTTGCAAAATACTTTCTAAACTAGGGATGAACTGTTTCTGAGATTGCTTATATTAGTTTAATTCAAAGTGTTTTTAAATGAGATTGAATAGGCTTAGGGCTGTTTTCCCTGGAGCGTTGGAGGCTGAGGGGGTGACCTTATAGACGTTTATAAACTCATGAGGAACATGGATAGGGTAAATAGACAAGGAATTTTCCCTGGGGTGGGGGAATCCAGAATTAGAGTGCATAGGTTTAGGGTGAGAGCAGAAAGAAATAAAAGAGACCCAAGGGGCAACTTTTTCACGCAGAGGGTGGTCCATGTGTGGAATGGGTTGCCAGAGGAAGTGACGCAGGCTAGTACAATTGCAACGTTTAAAAGGCACCTGGATGGGTATATGAATAAGAGGAGTTTGGGGGGATATGGGCTGGGTGCTGGCAGGTGGGACTAGATTGGGATGGGGTATCTGGTTGGCATGGACAAGTTGGACCAAAGGGTCTGTTTCTGTGCTGTACATCTGACTCGATAAGTACAGTGTTGGCAGTAATTGCTTGAGGTGTGTGTTATCACACCCACTCAAATGCTTATGAATGTTCACCTCTTTCAGGTTTGCTAATCATCTGATTAAATTATCATTTATACTTTTTATATTGGATAATAATTAATATTTTGAGTTTTCAGGAGCTAGTTTTCGCACCTAATGTGTTAAACTTAATTTTATTCACATAAACCAGTTTATCTGATTCTGTAAGTCAAAACTGCAAAATAAGTCGGTTGGCCAGAAACGTTCAAAATATTCATGTTATAATTTTAAGAAGTTAATTTGCTGTTTATTGCAAATTAATACTTTGTACAGAAAGTAATCTGTGTCAGCGATTGTTCCCTGCTTAGTAGATCTGGCTACTTGTTGTGCATGATTGCACTCAAAGACTATAGGTTTAGCTTCATTTTAAATTGTTACTAAAGTGATATTCTTTTGTTTTCTCACTGCGTAGGTGGGGTCCAAGCTTATCCCATGCCACAAATTGGTGCTGGCCTGTGTGATTCCCTATTTCAGAGCAATGTTCCTTTCTGAGATGGCTGAAGCCAAACAAGATTTGATAGAGATTAAAGATTTTGACGGCGATGCGATGGATGACCTTGTCAGATTTGCATATTGCTCCAGGATTACACTTACTGTAGACAACGTGCAACCTCTTCTCTATGCTGCTTGCATTCTGCAGGTAGAACTTGTGGCTAAGGCATGCTGTGAATACATGAAAGCCCATTTTCACCCATCAAATTGCTTAGCAGTCCGATCTTTTGCTGAAAGTCACAACCGAGTTGACTTGATGGGCATGGCAGATAAATATGCCTGTGAGCATTTTAATGAAGTAGTAGAATGTGAAGACTTTGTAAATGTTTCACCAAAGCATCTCATCGCACTTCTTTCATCCAGTGATTTGAATGTGGAAAAAGAAGAGCAAGTATATAATGCTGCTATGAAGTGGTTGCACTCGAATCCACAGCATCATGCTAAATGGTTGGATCAAGTTGTTGCTCAGGTGGGTTGACATTAATTTGCAGTTCAATTTTGCTGGTGTAATTGGAAGTCCTTTTAACACATTTACCCATTTGTTGAGGATGTGGAGGATTTCAAAGATATTAAGGAGACATGAGTGACTTCGCCATTTTAAAAAAAAAGAGCCAGACAAAATGAACCCAGTTTTTATGGTCTCTGTTTTATCCATCATCCATGTCTGTTTGGTATTCGCGCAAGTACTAGATGACTAGTATTGGTGGTTGGACGGTACAGGTCATTCTGTTATAACACGTGTTTCATTAGCGCGAATTTGCAGTAACAGGATTGATGAACTGGGGGCACTGTTTGTTTCTAAAGCATGTGATGGTTATGTGATTCTGGCTGTAATTTTTAATTACAGATTTGATTTGGCATTTGTTTTGCATTTAAGGCATGTAGAGAAAATCTTTGTTTTCTTCTAAGATATTAAACCTCTGAAATGCTTGGATTGTTCAAGGCACTTCAATTCTGTAAATTAGACAAGGCTTGGAATTTAAGATACAACATACTTCTAGTAGGTTTGTAGTCATTTAACAGGTCATAAACTTCCTATGAAGGGTGGGCACAGGCACTGATTGAGGTCCTTCCCAAGCTGGTATTTGCAAAAAGAGTGAAATTGCCAGAACGGATTCAACTGCCATACCTCACCAGTTGTGCTTCCTTTGCCCATAAAGCATAGTACTTCCAAGCTATCTATCTAGTGGAATTGGAGGACTCAGCCTTACTTGGAAAGTATGACCTTTTTCTTAAAAGAGAAGTCCCGATTCTTCAACTGAAACAGGCTACTCTCCTTCCACGGTAGAAAGGAATGGTGCCACTTTGAAGTCCATACGATGCTACAGGGCATCATGGAACATCTAATAGTAGCCATTTCTTTCATGAAATTTGTGACTGGGACAAAAATGGGATAGATTGGCAAATGGAAGCCTTGCCATTTCTTCCCTCCAGTAAACTATACAACGAAGAATTTTAAGCCACAAACATGTATCCCAGATATGTTCTTTTCAACACAAGGTTGAGGCATCTTATCTTACAACTAAACATTTTTGCAGCCTTTTGAATTCACCATTTGAGTTCAACAATTTAAGATCATGAATTCTGTTCCCTCTGCCTAATTTTTGTTGTTCTGTTTAATTGTGTATGCAGCTCTTGATCTTGCTTTTCAAATTTTGGCTTTTGAACATGCACATTCGTACCCACTCTGGACAATTGTTCTATTTCTTTACTTGCAGCCGTTAGTACTCCTGCTTTTTGTGTTAAAACCATTTTTGTTTATTATGGCACAATTGTGTTGAGTCAAAATTGGATAATCTGAATCTCCTGTTAGGAAGTTCAGGTTTCCTCTGCAGAACAGGAAATCCTATGATAAATTGAAGTTCTGAACTGGTAACTCCAGATTAGCTAAACTTGCACAAACTTGCCATATGACCATGACAACCAATTGAGTGGATGTCTAAAAACACAGGCAAGCCATAATTCAATATTGCAACCTCACTAAAACCATGCAAGTATAACCTGCGATAAAATCAAAAGTGCTGTCGATTGGACACAACGAAGTTGAGACAGCAAGTAGGAAACCAAGGTGTGAAGTGAAAGTTAAGTGGGAGATTGCTGAGTTTGTTAATCATTCCTGAAGCTTAAGACAAAAGTATTCAAGCAGTTCACTCCAGCAAGGAAAAGAATGAAAGTGGCTGCCTATCTTGACATCAGAGAAACTTTGCAAGACAAGTTAAGGCAGCTCGAGTAGTAAACATTCCCGTCTCTAGTTCAGTCCTGCCAGAGAGCAGAGCCACCTTGAAAAAGAGACTGAGCCTCAAGAAGTTAGCTTGCATTAAAAGATGGCTGGACCAATTAGAGACCAGGCATGCATCCTCTTCAATACAGTAATCTAGAGCTGTGGGTGCATAGTTACAACTATGGCAGATAACTTACTGAAAAATAGTCTTGACCGTTTTTTTGAATGTGAAGCTGGAATGGTTTATTGTCCTTTACCAGATTGCTCTTTACAATTTCATTTTAAAACATTAATAATGAAAAGTGAAGCAAAGAATGTGTCATTGTACAGACTGAGCTAACATCCAGTCCAGAGATGTGCAGGTTACATGGATTGGCCATGCTAAATTGCCCATAGTGTCCAGGGATCTGCAGGCTAGGTGGATCAGCAATGAGAAATACAGGATTACAGGAATGGAGGGTGAGGTGTCTGTATTGGTGCTCTTTGGTGTGGACTTGTTGGGCTGAATGGCCTGCTTCCACATTGTACAGAATCTGTGATACCATGTCACAAGATACCTGATCACATGCCATTTGATCTCCCAGTTTCTACACACGTTATTACATTTACTTTGCAAATGTTGGACCCTAAGAATTGCATCGACACAAATTAGGAGCAAGAATAGCCTTTTCAGCTTGCTTGGCCACTCAACATAATTACAGTTGATCAACCAGCTCAATACCTTGTTTCTGCAGCTTAGAAATACACCATGTATCCTATGTTACAGCAGTGATTACATTTTAAAAGTGCTTCGATTGCAAATTAGTTTGGGACATTCTCTGGTAATAAGTGGCAATAATATATATATATTATATATATATGCGTGCAAGTCTTACTTTCTTTTTTGTAAAGAAACAGTCAAATAGTGCAGCAGTAGGAATTCCATCAGTTATAATAATTAGTTGTTCTTTACTGGCAGGTTCGATTGCCTTTGTTGCCTGTTGAGTTTCTCATGGGGTTTGTGGCTAAAGAAAACATAATCAGACAGAATCTGAAATGCAGGGACCTGTTGGATGAAGCTAGAAACTACCATCTTCAGTTGAGCAACAAGCCAGTACCAGACTTTGAATATTCCATACGCACAACATCAAGAAAACACACAGCTGGTAACAAAACTTATTTATTTGATTTGAATAAATGATTCTAATACAAACTTCTTTTAAAGAGAGAACTTTTCAATTCTTGTATTGACACAAGCTGTAACCTCATTTTTAAGTATTAGACTTACTGCTGTTGGATCCTCCAAGTTTTTAGTTAAATATCTGTAACACTCATCTCGCATATACGTTTACATTCACCCTTCACTCTTGCTCAGGGCTGACGTTGTTAAACTTATCATTTGCCTGCAAGACTGAATACCGTGACCTATTTGGTAAGAGTTAATTGGATTGAAATGACCTGTAGGCTAGGCTGTGCTCATTCTGTCGCTGCGATAACTTCCATGTAGATCTTCAAGTCCAACATCTGCCCACAGCAACTGGGAAAGTAAGAATTGTGTAAATGTGAAATCCTTGTGCACTGTATCAGTTGATGAATATATCGCAAGACTATTTTGTGAACAATAAAGGCAATAGTGACAAAGATAGAAAGGTATTAAGTATATCTTCCAACAAAATAAAATCACAGGTTCTGTATACTGAAATGATTTCAAGTGACTGGAAGCTGTGCTGTACTGGGAGCATGATGACTTATTATGGGGAGTTGGGGTTTTGTCAGTGCAACAAACTGGAGTTAAATTTATGGCTAGGTCTGATTTATTGTTCCATTTTTATTTTTGTAATAAAAGTGATTGTAATAAGGGAGACTTGTTATAAAAGCATTTTCTGCTAAATGAATAAGATTATATCTTATTAGAACATTATTATCCTTCATATAAACGTTTTATTTTTCTTGTTGTTTTCCGACACTGAAATTTGAGAATTTTTAATCAACAGTTTTCATATTGCAATACAGTCAGATTTTCTAATAAATTGGGAAACTGCAGTTTTTCTGGAGGCATTGTTTTGTTAAAATAGGTTATATTGAATTATTTATGTTGATTCCGGGTGCAACATTGACATTCTAATGTCGTTTCCATGAAGATACCTTTTAAAGTATTCAGTTTCAGTGGACAGTGCTATTTACAGATTCAAATTATTTTTGCTTCATTAGTTGAAATGTATAATTTTATTCTAAGAGTGAGAATAGTAGTGATTTCTTTCTACCAGAGTTGAGAGTGTGGTGTTGGAAAAGCATGGCCGGTTAGGCGGCTTCCGAGGAGGAGGAGAATTGATGTTTGGCCCTTTATCAGGAATGATGAAGGGCTTATGCCCGAAACGCCGATTCTCCTGTTCCTCAGATGCTGCCTGACCAGCTGTGCTTTTCCAACACCACACTCTCTACTCTGACCTCCAGCATCGGCAGTCCTCCCTTTCTCCTATTTGGTTTCTTTCTACCAGTTAATCTACTTTCGATTTGAAGTTAATTCATCTGTTCAAAGTTCTAAACAATAGCTTATCAGCTCTCCAAAATCTGTCTCAATTATTGCAATCTTAATCAGATTTTTCATGGTATGATCTGTGAAACACAGCATTTTATTGCATTATAGATCAAAATTTTACTTTTCTCAACTAATGTTGTTTTTCCTTGGCTACATACTTTGCACAGTACAGTAAAAACATCAAATAAAGGGAAACTTGATGTGAACTTGAATTTGTTTGCCATGTCTGTAATTACTCAATTTTTATGATTTGTGGTCACCATTTATTCTTATTTTGTTATCCTGGTAAAAGATGAGGTTATTTTGATATTAAACTATGAAAATTCAGATTCTATGTTTAATCTATTTGCTACAGGTGTCTTGTTCTGTGTTGGTGGCAGAGGAGGAGCAGGTGACCCATTCCGTAGCATCGAGTGTTACTCGATTAGCAAAAACAGCTGGTTCTTTGCGCCAGAAATGAACAGCCGGCGACGACATGTTGGAGTAATCTCAGTGGATGGTGAATAATATTTTAACTGATCTAACATTTATTTTTGAAAACCTATTAACATTTTTAATCATTTAATTTTTTTGAAACATAGGGAAAGTTTATGCTGTTGGAGGGCATGATGGAAATGAGCATTTAGGCAGCATGGAAGTATTTGATCCACTGACAAATAAATGGATGATGAAAGCCTCCATGAACACTAAAAGGTAGGCTTATCTTTAAATAGCAGCATTTAAACTATGACGTGTTAAGTAAAACAACCCAATCTTTCAAATTATGCAATAAAATCCTCATCCTTTCATCTAGATCTTAAATAATTTTAGTGATTTAGTAAAGGAAGCAAGAAGACCAATTGAGTTAATCTTCCATGTAGAAGTGATCTGATGGTGCATTGGGAGCACCCAGCTGTGTTGTTATGCAAAAGTCTTTTCACTGATGTAGACTGGCTCCTGGTTCCCAAGTATTTGTTGTCTATTTTTTTAAAACACTTGCCTTTACGTACTTACCTTTGAGTAACTGTAGCTTTAAAGCCTTTTCTTTTTGAACTGTGTCCCTGGCTATTTCTTTCCATCTTACCTTTGGTGATTTTTTTTCTCCTTAGAATCCCTACTGTGTGGAAACAGGCCATTCAGCCCAACAAGTCTATACTGACCCTCTGAAGAGTATCCCACCCAAACTCATTTCCCTACCATATTACTCTACGCTGACCCCTGACTAATGCACCAAACCTACACATCCCTGAACACTATGGGCAATTTAGCATGGCCAATTTACCTAACCTGTGCTGTGGGAGGAAACCCATGCAGACATGGGGAGAATGTGCAAACTCCACACAGACAATCACTTGAGGCTGGAATTGAACCCAGGTCTCTGGTGCTGTGACGCAGCAGTGCTAACGACTGAGCCACCGTGCACACAAAGTTATGTCTTCAACTGTTGAGATCCCACAGTCTGGCATTCCATTTCCAATCCTACCACTTTGCTTCTGTCTCCATTTTTTAAAGACCTTCCTTTAAAAACCTTCCTTAAAAGTTGTTTAATTGATCAAACAGTTGTCACTCCATCTATTCATTTATGTATTCTTGTGTCCATTTTCCTCATTCATGTGAGGTAGCTTGAGAACTTTTTCTGACAATGATGGAGTTGTATAAATTATTCTAGTCCTTCGACCAGAATGTTATATAACCACTGCCATGTCTCTTAACATCATCTTTAAATTTCACAGTTTCATTCCCTGGGTGTCAAACTCACCAAATGACTTGTCTAAATGCCAGGTGATGATGATACATCTAATCAGTGATTTGCAGATCAGTAAGTGAAACTCAATGGCATTTATTTTTAGAGGACTGGAATATAGGATGTGGTGTTTGTGTTGCAACTAGGCAAAACTTTGGTTAGACCCCAGTTGGAGTACTGTGATAAGATCTGGGTTCCATACCTTCGGAAGAAATATATTGGCCTTGGAGAGAGCACAGTGTAGGTTTACAAGAATGATTTCTGGGCTTCAAGGTTAAATTTAAAGTCACCACTGTCTTACTGGACCATAAGGCTGCTTTTTCATTAGAGAAAGGTGACTGGTGATGATTTAACTTGAGGGTCACCATGCTTCCGGTAAGGAGAGGCATTGAGAAAGAGTCCTTCATGGTAACCTCAGCCGGTGGTGATGGTGGTGTGGTTGCCGTTGTCACTACTCAGCATCACAGCCAACTGTCCAGCCAACTGAGCTAAACCAGATTTCTCTAGAATTTAGAAGGATAAGGAATGATCTGATTGATATCTTCAAGCTATTAACAGGAAAGGATAAAGATAAACTGTTCCCACAGATTGGAGATTCTAGAGCCAGGAGGCATATGGGTCGTTCTGCTTTAACACAACACTTGTGTTCCTCTGCAACCCCGCGCTGTAGAAAATCACGCTATGGAAACAGCTATAGAAAATTACAATGTACACGATTGCTACTCCCTTTCAGTGGAAAGTTCGCTTTATCCAAACAGTATCCACAATTTGTCAATCACTTTATAGCGAGTTCATGTTTTCGAAACAAGTTATACCAGAATGACCTGTAGTCTGAGAATCAGGACTAGATAATGCAGGAGAGATGTTAGGTTGGTAAAGGGTTTGAAACTCTCTTCTACAATTGGCAGTTGATGCTAGATCAGTTAATTTTTAAATCTGAGATTTATTTGTTTAAAGCAGAAGTATTAAGAGATCTGGAATTGCATGCAGAACAACCATGATCCCATTGAATGGTGAAACAGGTTTGAAGGGCTGAATGGCCTACTCCTGTTCCTGTGTTCCTATTGTACAGTAAAGAGGTCAAAGAAATAGTAAAGTATTCAAAAATCATGGAGAAATGGTTGAGTTGTAAGTTCTGGTAAAGGAAATGTCTTTTTCGTCAATTCTTAATTCAGTCCTGCCCTTTCATTTCTGCTTTAAAGCAGACGTTTTGCAAAACGTTAAGTTGGGCTTTTGCTTTCAGTTTTAATTTCTTATTTTGTACCCTGTATGTTAGCACTCCTAGTACACAGGCCTGCCAGTGCTGTCAATTAAAATAGTTTAAAATTTACCAGCCAGTGATGACATCATTTGTCTGTTAAGTGGCAGTATAGGTAGGTGTTACACAAGTCAACTTGGATTTATATTTCTACCTCTTCTGTGTTCTGCTTCTCACCACATTGTATTATTTTGTCTATTCTGATGGAGTTTGTAGATATATTCTGTTTCCTGATATTCTGGGAGTGACACAAAATTGTCACTTAAAGATGATTTAAAAAGTGTATTTTATATATAGTAAAGGACGGCACAGTGGCACAGTAGTTAGCACTGCGGCCTCACAGCACCAGAGACCCGGGTTCAGTTCCTGCCTCAAGCAACTGTCTGTGTGGAGTTTGCACATTCTCCCCGTGTCTGCGTGGGTTTCCTCCGGGTGTTCCGGTTTCCTCCCACAGTCCAAAAATGTGCAGGTTAGGTGAATTGGTCATGCTAAATTGCCCATAGTGTTAGGTGAAGGGGTAATTGTAGGGGAATGGGTCTGGGTGCGTTGCTGTTTGGAGGGTCAGTGTGGACTTGTTGGGCCGAAGAGCCTGTTTCCATACTGTAAGTAATCTTAAGTAATCTAAAAGCTTGATATGATTCTGATGTCTTGGTTCAGTTCTGAAATTGATATTACTTTAATATCTTCAGGAGAGGTATTTCTCTGGCTTCCCTTGGGGGTCCAATTTATGCCATTGGAGGTCTAGATGACCATACATGCTTTAGTGATGTTGAGAGATATGATATAGACTCTGACCTGTGGAGCACCGTGGCAGCAATGAACACACCAAGGGGTGGTGTGGGTTCAGTTGCACTCAGAGTGAGTACTACATAACTTATTAACTTGTATTTTGTGTTTCTGGTAATGCTTATTTCTGAACATTTCAAGATTATTATTACATTTTACGTAATCCATGTTAATCACATCCCACAATGCAGTGAAGACTGTTTGAAATTTCTAGATAAGTTATGATTATGAATCCTAAATCTACAAACTTTTAAAAAAAGTATGAGTTTGTTTTGAGAGGGAAAACCTGTTTTTCAAATTTACATTAAACTTAGATCCTTGATTTAGACCCAAATTGTATTGTGCACATGTTATACAAAGAATCTAGAGACACTGGAGAATAACCTAAAGTAAAATATTGCAAATATACCAGAACTGAGAGGCTATCCCTAGCAGGGAATTTTAAATATATTAAGGACCTTTTCTGTAGAAAAGTGAAGATTGGAGAGTAAATGGAGGCATTTTAGATTAAAAAGGATTTAATGGGGGGCAAATATTGAAATGAAGAAGGGTGAAATCAGTACCTTGGACTGTTGGTTTTCAGGAGAAACCTCTTTACCCAGTGAATGGTTAATATTTCCAAAATGTTACCAGAGGCACTGGTTGATGTAAAGGCACAGTTACCTTCAAAGGGAATCTAGATAAACACAACAAAGAGGATATATTTGATGGGATTAGATAAAGAAATGAAGGTGGTATGTGTGGAGAATAGTAACTGGTATGGATGAGCCCATCTGAATGCTTGTGAAATGAATTCAAGAATTTGAATTCATTTTATGATGTTATTTCAAAGGAACTCCTAAAGAAGTTGTAAATAAGGCTGTTAGCCCTCCTGGACTGTCTGGTGGTCTTTCCAAATTTGGGGGTGATGTCTCGATCACTACACTTAGTAACTAAACAGAAAAGAGGAAATATGTATGCACTTTAGGTCATTTCAAGCATAAACCCCAGAGAAGACAGTAAGTTGTCTCAATTTATTTAACCTTTGTAGTATTTAGTCATTTTTTTGAAGACTATGGTCTAAAACATGACTTTCAACTCTGTCATATCTTGTTTTAACAAATCTGTAAGAGTACAATGCCAAACTTCTGTCTGTAGCAAATGTTGTTGCCTCAATGTGATTTTGTTCTACCGTTTTCCTGTTTCATGATATAACTGTGGCCAAACGTTTGCTCATTTCTTCGTTTAGAGCCATGTGTATGCTGTTGGTGGGAACGATGGCATGGTATCTTTGTCTAGCATTGAAAGATATGATCCCTACTTGGATAAATGGATAGAAATGAAGGACATGGGACAAAGAAGAGCTGGAAATGGAGTTGGTGAATTAAACGGTTGCTTATACATAGTAGGCAAGTAAAAATCTTGCGTATTGATATACTTTTAACAAATGGTTCATTGAAAACAAGAATCAAATGAAATTAAGATAGTGACTTAATAATATGGTCATTTCTATCTTCAAATTCAGTATGGGGACAAATCAGATAAAATGTGTGCTGTGTATATATATTTATGTACATGTGACTGTGCTTTATACATTCTTTTTGACTTACACAACACATGAAGATTAGAAAAGAAGTGAGGGATGAGAAGAAGATAGGAATGTTACTAGCAGTGAGTGCAACCTGCTTTCAGTGAACTTTAATTCAATTAAATACCCTAAATTATACTCCATCACAATAATATGGTTGCAATATGATTGTCATCTACTTGAAAGGCATAATTCTGAGTCCAATCTTCCACTGTTTTTCCCTTCAGTCATAAAATGCATTTTCTAACTCAATAGAAATTAATGCCTTGTTGCATAGTTTAATTCATAAATGGTGAACAAGAGATAAATTTGTCCTTAATTTTATTTTTTGGGAAATAGAATTTGAGAACATGCTTGATTGGAGAAGCATGAAGCTTCATTTGGTTCCACCCCACTGTCTGCACAGAAGAAAATGCAGCATGTTCTCAGGGTTGGGCTGGCTTTGAATTAGTATTGGAAGTGCTGCTGTATTGATTTGTTAATTTGACTCTATTACATGAAAATTACTAAAACCTTTTTCTATTCTCAAATTTATGAAGCAACTTTAATTTTCTCATATGCAATGATTTTATTGTGTTTCTGTTTTTTGAGTTGATAAGCTTTCTTTTCCTTTTACCTTTCTGTTGTGGGGCAAGTGGCACTGCAATTGTACTTTGTCACTGTGTTGCGCACAGTAGTGATCCAGTGAAAGGCCTGTCAGTAGTGTTTTTCTTTTTAACAATTTGAGTTGGTTGGTTGATTTCAGTGCATCCTGTGTTCCAAGATACAATGCTGGAAAAGAGTTCAGCCTGCGTCCCAATGGTGATGTTTCTTGTTCTTGTACCATTACAGCATTTCGTTTTTATCCCCTTTGCAGTCTAAATCTATTTGTTTTTAATTTAGGTGGTTTTGATGATAACTCTCCACTCAGCTCTGTGGAACGATTTGATCCACGTACAAATAAGTGGGAGTATGTGGCAGAGCTTACAACACCCCGTGGTGGCGTTGGGGTTGCGACTCTAATGGGTAAAATCTTTGCGGTTGGTGGGCACAATGGAAATATTTATCTGAATACAGTGGAAGCTTATGATCCAGTGATGAACAGGTAAATATGTATGTCTGTTGATCATCAGTTTCTATGTTGATCATCAATATGTACCATTGTTGGAATTGAGCTTTTTACCTTGTGTTGAATGTTGTGATCCTTTTTGCAACTTCGTCCATTACTGAACATTCTAGAAAGGAAAATATTGATTGCCCTCCAAATTACTGTATTTACATAAGTTGGAATTTGAAAAAGACAAGAATCTTTACCTTTTACAGTCTACCTGTACACAAAATTTCAAACTTAATCTTTCTGCACCTCTCTTGTATTGTTACAAATGTTATATTACTTGTACAATTGGTGTTATGGACTCGGGTTCTGAAATACAATTTGCCCTTCCCTGATAGATTCAAGTTGAAGGGCTAAATTGAGCACCACCTCCATGAATTTTGTTTCCCTGGCCCCCAACACCTCAACTTCACCATGGACATCCAGACCCTGTATGCATCCATCTGCCGTGGTGAAGGCCTCCAAGCCCTCTGTTTCTTGCGGTCCCGCCAACCCAACCAGTACCTTTCCACTGACATGCTCATTCAAATGGCTGAACTGGTCCTCAATCTCAGCATTTTCCCCTTTGAATCCTTCCACTTCCTCCAGACCAAAGGGGTAGCTATGGGAACCCGCATGGGCCCCAGCTATGCCTGCCTCTTTATCGGTTACGTGGAACAGTTTATTTTCCACAGCTAAACCAGCACCATTCCCCACCTTTTCCTCCACTGTCGATGACTGTATCGGTGCCACCTTCTGCTCTCGTAAGGAGGTTGAACAGTTCACCAACTTCATGAACACCTTCCACCCTGACTTCCAGTTCACCTGGACCATCTCAGACACTTCCCCTTCCCTTTCTGGATCTCTCCATCTCCATCTTCGGTGACCAACTCAACACAGACGTCTACTTCAAACACACTGACTCCCACAGCTACCTGGACTACATCTCCCCTTGTAAAAATGCTATCCCTTATTCCCAATTCCTCCACCTCCATCACATCTGCTCCCAAGAGGATCAATTCCACCATAGAACATCCCAGATAGGCTCCTTCCTCAAGGACCACAGTTTCCCCTCCTACGTAGTCGATGATGCACTCCAACGCATCTTCTCCACTTCCCGTACCTCTGCCCTTGAACCCCACCCCTTCAACTGCAACAAGGGCAAAACCCCCCTATGGTCCTCACCTACCACCCCACAACCTCCGGATACAACCGGTATCATCTCCGCCATTTCTGCCACTGACACACAGACCCCACCACCAGGGATATATTTCCCTCCCCACCCATATCTGTATTCCGCAGAGGCCATTCCCTCAGTGACTCCCTTGTAAGGTCCACACGTCCCACCAATCTAACCTCTACTTGTGTCACCTTCCCCTATCACTGCGAGAAATGCAGAACCCATGCTGCATGCCTCCCATCCGTCCAAGGCCCCCAAGGATCCTTCCATGTCTGACAGATGTACCTGTACTTCCACACACACCTTCTACTGTGTCAATTGCTCTTGATGTGGTCTTCTCTACGTTGGGGATACAGGATGTCAACTTGTAGAATGTTTCAGAAAGCATCTTTGGGGCCCATGCACTAAACAACCCACTGCCCTGTAGCCGAACACTTTAACTCCGCTTCCACTCCCCCAAGGACGTGCAAGTCCTGGGCCTCCTCCACACCACCAAAGTCTAGCCACCCGACGCCTGGAGGAAGAACACCTCCTCTTCCTCTTTGGGACCCTCCAACCACACAGGATCAATGTCAATTTCACTGGTTTCCTCATTTCCCCCCACCTTCCCCTTCCCCCACCTTCCCCTTCCCCCACCTTCCCCTTCCCCCACCTTCCCCTTCCCCCACCTTCCCCTTCCCCCACCACCCCCTTCCCCCACCTTATCCCAGATCAAACCTGCCAACTCAGCACGGCCCTCTTGAATTGTCTGACCTGTCCACCTATCCATTCCACCCTTTCCTCCAACCTGTCACCATCACCCCTGCCTTCATCTACTTATCACCATTCCCAGCTACCTTCCTTCCCCTCCCCCCCCCCCCCCCCCCCCACCCCCCTGCATCACCACCACCACCACAACCACCATTTATCTGTCAGCCCACCTGGGCCACCCCGTCATTCCTGATGAAGAGCTCACGCTTGAAACCTCGACTCTCCTGTTCTTCCAATGCTGCCTGACTCGCTGTGTTTTTCCAACATCATGTTTTTGACATTGTAATCTAATATATAATCAATAAAATGAAAGAAAAGTGATTTTCATGCAGTGAATTTGTTCTTTCCCAACATTTTAAAATGAGTGAGAGCACAATCTCACCCACTATTAGATCTTTGCAATGTAAGCATACTGTGATCCACAATGTTTACAAATTTGAATTCTCAAGTCTCCTGTCAGTGTTATACAGACCATTTTCATAATGTTATTTGATGAAGCAGATCATTTATACCATGATTCTCCCTCACCCTCCTGAGTAATCCAATCACAGCAATCTTCTCTGCATCATTTTTGGAGAGTGAATCATATGCTGTTGCATTTGTTCCTACTGCAAATGCTTTTAAAATTCATGCCACCACAGACCACTTTATTTACTAATGAAAATCCACTGTGATGGAATGTTTGTGATGGAATAACTGCTGTGAAATTAACTGTGTATTATGGTTTGGTTGTTTTGGCATTGAATATTAGTACATAACAATGAATTGATTATATTTTACCCCTGTGTGGTCTAATAGTTGTTGATACTCCTTGTGCCTACTACCTTTGAGAAAATAGGAGCAAGAGTAGCCATATGGTCCCTCAAGGTAGCTCCACCTTGCAAAACGATCCCAGTTGAGATTCTGCTTGCACACCACTTTTCTATAGTCATTTATTCCCTTAATGTTCCAAAACACTATTGATGACAGCATTAAAAGTAGGCAATGAGTGAGCATCCATGGCCCTTTGGGGCAAGAACCCCAAAACATCTCAGCTCTCTTAATGAAGAAGTTACTCCTCATCCTCCTGGTCCTAAATAGTTGATTTAATGTCCTGAGAATACAGCTTCTTGGTGCAGGTTCTTCAACCAACAGAAACTGCCTTTTGAATTTAAACTTGTAAGCCCTTGAAGAATTTAATACATTTCAAATATCTCTCTTCTTTACTTCAATGTAGGCTATATTACTTGATCTGTTCTCATAACAACCATTTCATTTTAGGAATCAATTGAGACAATTTTCATTGCTCTCCCTGTGAGGCAAGGTTAACCTTTCTTAGGAAGAGAGATTGAAAGTCCATCCAATGGCCTCAACAAGTCTTTCATAATTGCAAAGAGACTTTCTTATACTTGCACTCCAGCTGCTTTGCAATAAAGACTTAAAAGCTACCATATTATAAAACAAAGTGCTGAGAATTCTGAAAATCTGAATAATGAGAAAAATGTGCTGAAAAACTCAGTCTGGTAGCATCTGTGGAGTCCAATATTCCTCCTTTTCTGTTTTTCTCCAGTAACTTCTGCTTTTATTTAAGGCAAACATATTATTTGTTTTCTCATTTCTTGCTGTGATTGGTGTTTGGGTTTGTCTAAATTTCTCTTCATATCAATATTTACTCATATTTCTTTATCATTTAAAAAATTGTTTTACTATTCTTTCTACCAACATAATTTCACATTTCCCATGTTAAGTATTTTAAAATATTTTCCCTCTTAATACATTGCTAACATGGATTGTTTATTCATGTTAATCCTTTTTAGTCGCCTGCAGTTAGTTTCCTTGCTGGATGTATCACAACATGATGAGAATATTTACATGAGAGAGAAAATTATCAGGATGCACTCTTAAAATAAGTAAACCAGAATAGTAAGCGTTAATATGGATAATCTCTTCCTGAAAAGGAGGAAATTCAATGGATTTATTAGCTGATGCTTTTCATAATGTATTTTCCCTTTTTACTTTCTTATATAGGTGGGAGTTAGTTGGATCCATTTCACACTGCAGGGCTGGAGCTGGAGTTGCTGTGTGCGCCTCTCTGGTTAGCCAAATTAGAGATGTGGGTCAAGGGTCCAGCAATGTTGTTGACTGCATGTGACACTTACAAATGTCGTGGAATACAATCGAGAAAATAATCTTAGAAGAATGTTTCCATTCTGGTCAATCAATTATTACAAAATGAAAGCAAAGGCAGGGAGAATTGATCATGTGCCCTGTAATTGTTTTGTTTGATATATAAAATGCATGGCATTTTCTTACAGGTAGATTTTATTTGTCAGAATGATTCTAGGTGTTGATACTATCCTGTTGGCCTTCAACCCCCATTTCATTTGCATTGCTGTTCCTTTGGAACTGTTTAAGGCAGGATTGAATGCACTATGCATTCACTTTGTGAATTGAATTTCTCATTATAAATCTAAGATTGAGCTCTGCAATATTGGCTGTGGACAAATAAATCTTATTTTAATATACCTTTGTAATATGATAGCAAAACGAGATGCAGAAGAAAAACAAGCTTCGTGGCAGTTTTAAAATGTGATCTGTCAAAAGCATAAATGTTGTAGATTTTTTTCACATTGAAAAATGGGTTGGTTCTAAAATCTCTTTTTAAAGGAATACTAAATGTATTCCTCTCCCTTCTCTGCCCCAGTTTTAAGCCATTTGTGGTAAGTGTGTGGCCTTGTTTTTTTCTGCAAACCTTTTAAGCTACATATAATTACCCATGTTTTCAATGAGAAATTTGTTAAGCAATAATTATTGTTTTGTGGAGTTAAATGCAATAGTGCACTACTTGTTTAATGGCCAAACTGCCTGTATCCTCATCAGTGATTTGCACCGCTGCACAAATTGAAAGCAATAGCAATTTCAAAATTAGACATGTCTGGGGAGTCAGAAAGTGGACTAAGATTTTCGGTAGTAGTGCTATTGTATATTTCATAAATACTTTGAGAAAGAAAACACATCTTAAATATTGCATAAGTTGACATTCCTACAGATCTCTATGTATCAGCTCTGAATATTTACTTTGGTGTATTTCTCCTTGCAGTTTTATTTTCTTAAAGGAGAGTTATTATGGATTTTTGAGAATGAATGAAGCAAAGGAATAATACATTTCTCCTCTTTAAATTTGGAAAAACTGAGTGTTTCTGTATTTTTGCACATTAAGCCCTAATTACAGCCAGGTTCCTCATGGAATGTACTTCCCCAAACAGGGAGTTTAACACACAAGGATAATTTCTGCCCTGGCTTAATCTATGGTTACAAAGACCTCTTCGTTGAAGAATTGTCAATCAGACAGAGGGACAGAAATAAACCTCTGTTTTGACTGGGAAAGAGATGGGAGAAAACAAATACATATAGAACAGTTATCTACCAAATTATTTTTGGGAGAATCCAGTCTGGTAGCAGTAAGAAGTGTTGGCATTCAGAGTATTTCAAGCTATAGTTTAGTCATCATGAGAGGTAGCACACAGAAACAATATATTTTTGCGAATGCTTCAGGCTAAGTAACAAATTCTATAGTATTAAGCTGATAAATAAAATGTCAACAAGGAAAATTCACTTGTCCTTATTTAACCCTTAAGCATATTTAAGTAATGCACTGTTTTGAAAATATTGTTCAGAAAGATTTTATAAACTGATCTAAAATTAGTAGTCTTTAACATTCTTAGCAAATATTTTTCCATTGAAGTAGGTTCATTGTTATAATTGAAAGCATGAATGTTGTTTAAAAACTAAATTAAAAATCCAAAATATTATGTTCGTTTGAATTAAATTATTTTGTGACTTTTTGCTTTATTATCATTTATGAATTATTTGAAGTGGTTGAATTATGACATTTCAAACGCAATAAAATTTAACTATTTTTATTGGCAGTGCTGAGTAACATTGAAGACTTTTGTAGCTTGAGGAAAAGTTTTGTTGAGTCTCAATCTTTGTATACAAATAAGATTTGTAACTTGTTATAATTGAGGCATTGATATTGTCTGTATAATATATTAAAAACCTACATTTGTGTGCACTTTTGTCAACTATTTTTCATTCTAAATTGTAATGTCAGCTACTTAATTTATAGAATCCCTACAATGTGAAAAGAGGCCATTTCAGTATGCTCAATTAATAGGTTGTTCAGCAAATCAGATATTAAGTCATGGGAATAAGAAAGTTACGACCAGACAGGAAGAGGCTGCTCCTGGCAGACCACAGTCAGAACTGTACACAAACTGTCTCAGTGTTGTTTGCTTTCCACAGATCAGTGCAGATGTGGAGCTAAGGTGTTAGAACAGAACCAGTCCAGGGAAGGGCAAGAAAGGGAACCCTAAATACAGTCTGCCATCCTTTTATCTGTAAGGTTACTGTTCCTAAATAAAAACAGTGCTGGAGGATCTCAGCAAGTCTGGCAGTGCTTGTGGAGAGAGAAGCAGAGTGAAAATTTTGTCTAATGTTCTTAATGTCTGTTGTTGGCTAGCTACCACTGTGCTTAAGACATTTTTAAAAAATAACCCACTCAACAATTAGCCACTGGATAACACCACTCCTAGAATATGTAAGAACATTTTTATATAGTAATGTGATAGCAAACTGTGGAGTAGCCCTCATAGCCAGAATGCTGTGCAGGTAAAATATTGACATAGCTATTCTACCTGAAACAGAGAAATCTCATTTTGAGGATGTAAGCACTTATTTTCTTTCCTTGTTCTGTTTTGGTTGGTACATTCACTTTATCAGTGGGTTGTGTTAGTTGGATGAGAAACCATTTTCTTAACTTATCCCTTTGACTTAACTTCCTCTGGTTACCATGGCATTGACCAGTGGAAAAATATTTTTGATTTTATTTCAAAGCTTCTGGTACCTTGACAGTCCAGTTATTTTTATGTCAGTGAAAATATGTCAAAAGTCTCTAGTTCTTCTAAATAAAGCCCTATTCTTTGAGGGAGGCAGTGAGTAGTTGTAACGTCACTAAAGTAGCAATCCAGAGCACAGGCTGAAGTTCTAAGGAAATGGACTGAAGGTCCCAATGTGGCAGATAATAAAATTCCATTTTAATTGTGGAATAGAGAGTTGGCCTATGATATGCTTCATGAGCAAACAGCAATTTGAACTAAAAAGAAAATCTTATTCATGCACGTGATGCCTGAAATAAGGCAGATTGGGGATGTGTAAAGTTTAAAAACATTAATTGCTTTTACATTAGTTGTACAAGACCCAGACACTGACATCATGTAGATAAACTTGTTGGTTTTTGTCAGGCCAACAGTTGGAGAAAATCTTTTCTATGACAAAGGTTTGTTGCCCTTAATATCACAGTCAACTGGATAGATTTACTGCCAGATGTGCATACACAGCAAGTTGTATGTAATGGCGCTACAGCAGTTTATTGCATTCCTTCAAGTTCTACCATATTACTGCCGTAGTTGAACACCAAGAACATTTTTACTGATTCAGACCATTTCAATTGACAGCAATAAATCACTAACATTTTTGCGATGGCTAGATTTCCTTTTATGGTCATTCTCCCATTTTGATGTCCTGTAGTGAACACTGAAAATTCCTGTTTTGACAGATTTTTTTGAAATGTGTAAATTGTTTATGCAAAAAAAATTGCTCAAAAAGGTTACTATCACCATGGCAGGGAAACAAGAGAAGGGTGTTAAATTTGGACTTCCCAATGTCACTGTCATCTGGCAAAATGTTTCTCTTTTAATTTAAAATCTGTGATGCAGTATTATTCTATTCTTTGTTGAGGTGATCTGTTCAAAGGTTGTGTCTATTTCTGATATTTTTGTGTAAGGATAATTCATAAAAAATAGGAACAAGCCTATGAGGGTAGAGAATTTCAATGTTATTTTATGTTTTGGTTTTCACAAATGGGTTTGTGGCTTAGAAATAGCAGAGCCTTAGCAGTTGCATTGTCTTGACCAGTAAAAATTTCAGGGGTGCTGGGAAAGCTTGTGATGTGTGTAGCATGTAAGATTTTGGGAGATTAGGGATCCACAAGATGAGCATTTGCATGAAGTACCAAAAGGTACGTTGAACAACACGGTTGATTAGGAGCAGCGATTGTCTTCACTGCACACCATACAGGAAGGAGAGAGGTTTTAGGAACAATTACATCAGTGTGAGATGGCTCCATATCATAGGCAGATAGAGGAGAGTAGAGATGGCAGGTACAGGAAACAGAGGACTCCTTGGAGTTTTTTAACAGGTATGAGATTTTAGATGCCTATTCAGTGAGCAACATGATTGAGTTCGGGGTGGCTGACTTGAGGGAAAACCACTGTACCTTGGTGCATGAAGCTACTCTGGGAAAAGAGGGAGGTCGGTACATAGATTAGAAAGGTAATAGTAATGGGTGACTCAACTGTTTGAGGGATAGACAGTCTAACTTATAGCAGAGATAGTCAGTCCCATATCGGCTGTTGCCTCTGGGCTGTAAGGAAATGGCTGGTTAAACTATTAGAAAGTGAGGGTGAACAACCAGTGGTTAGTTCTCACATGAGCCACAGTGATATGGTGATAACTTGTAGGATTAGGGGTTGGGGCCTCTAGGGTAGTCATACCTGTCCCATGTGCTTCACTATTAGAGCAAAAGCAAATTGGAGTTAATTGTGTTGCTTGAGGGATATTGTAGAAGGTGGTGTTTAGATTTTTGGGACATTGGGATCACTTTTAAGAAAGGAGAAAGCTGTTCAGAAAAGATGGGGCTTTTAGTAAAATCAGGGTGGGTAAAAAGGGATATAGTGTAACAGTCTTGGTTAAAGATAATATCATTGCCTTTGAAGAAGATCCAGATTCTGTCTGGTTGGAGGTGAGAAACAGGAAGGGAACAGTGACCTTGTTGGATGTTTCTCATAGACCTCCAAATAATGGGAAGAAAGTTAGAAGAGAGCATTTGAAGGCAGATTATTGGAATCTGCAGGACAAGTAGGGTTGTGATAGTTGGTGATTTCAATTACCCTCAGGAAGGCTGGGAAAAGCTAGAGCGTGGGGCATGGAAGAGAAATATTCCTAAAATTTGTACAATACTTTTTCAGCCCTTCCAGGAAGGGAGCAGTGCTGGCTCTGGTCCTAAGAAATTAGCTAGGCCAAGTGGGAGAACACAGTAGGGGAGCATTTGGGAAAAAGCGATCATAATATAGTAAGATTCAATATTAACAGGGAAAGGATTTAAAAAAAGTCAGTATTAAGGTCTCAGATTGGAAAAGTACTGATTTTGGGGGGGTCTAAAAGTTGAACTTGCACAGGTTGATTGGAAATACATTTTGATAGGTAAAAGTGGATGAAAAATGAGAGAATTTCAAAACATTGATGAATAGGGTACAAGCTTGATACATACCCATGAGAAATAAATATGGAGTATCCAAAGCTAGAGTACCCTAATGACTAAGCATATAGATGAGAAAATAAGGAAGAAAAGGTATATGATGTATTCTGATATTATAATACTAGTAGCAAAAGAAATCAGGAAAAGTATCTCTAATGCAGAAGAAGCACTAAGGCTGGAATAAGGGAGGTTAAGAGGAAGAATGGGGAAAGGAAGACTGGTTGCTCTAATGCAAATAAAATGTTCTTCAAACCTGTTAATTATAAAAGATTAGTGAAGGATGGAATGGATCCCACAATGAACCAGCAGTGTAAGCTGCATACTGAAGCAAAGGGAATGACAGAAGTATTTGCTTCTGTCTTTACCAAATTAGAAAACTGTGACAATGGTCTAGTTGAAAATGTGGGCTTTGAGCAACTGAGCTGCATTGTCATAAATAATAAAGAGGCCCCAAAAAACTGGCAGCATTCCACATAGACAAGTCACCAAGCTTGGATGGGATGCTGTGAGAAGTAAGGAAGTAAATTGCAGAGCTGTGGGCAGTAATTTTCCAGGCCTGTTTGAATACAAGATCAGTTCCAGGGCACTGGGAGGATTGCAAGTGTGATACCATTTCTTAAAGGGACAAAGGATAAACCTGGAAACTATAGACTTGTCAGCTTCTTGTCAATAATAAGAAAAATGAAGGCCATAATATAGGTTAAGGTAAATGTATACTTATAAAAATATAGAAAATAAGTTAATAGTAAACAATCAACATTGGTTTTGTCAAGGGTAGGGCATTTCTGACAAATTTGTGTTCTTTAATATGATACTTGCAGTGATAGTGCTTTCAGAAAACATTTGATACAGCCACATAGCAGGTTGGTTAGCATATTAGAAATGTTTGGGATTGATGGGTCCTTGGCAGCATTGATTACAAGTTGAATAAAAGATGGGATATAGAGGCTAGGTATAGATGGGCATTTCTCAGATTGGAGACAAGTTGAAAGTGGCATTCCCCAGAGATTAGTCTTGGGATCCTTACCTTTTCTGATTTATATAAAACAATTTGGAGATTCGTGTTGAAGGCAACATCTCTGTATTTGCAGATGATACCAAGTTAGGGAGAATAGTGAATTATGATGATGATATTGAGTAACTCAGAGGGAAATTTTAGCCAGACCTTTTGTTTTTTGAAAAAATATTCTATTTCTTTTAGAATAAAGGCCAGCAGTCCATTTGCCTTTACTATTATCAACTGAACTTGGATGCTTGCTTTTAGTAATTCATGCATCATCCCAAATGTCTATGTCCCAAAGCTTTCTGCAGTTTATTCCCAGTTAATTATTCAGTTCTTCTTCCTTCATAACCTTGCATTTTCACATATATTTCATCTGCCAAGCTTCTGCCCATTCACCTAACCTGTCTATATTCCTCTCAATTCTGAGTCATCCTCACTACTTCAGTTGTAAATGAAATTACCATGGCTACAGAAATAGAACATAGAACAATACAGCACAGAACAGGCCCTTCGGCCCACGATGTTGTGCCGAACATTTGTCCTAGCTTAAGCACCCATCCATGTACCTATCCAATTGCCGCTTAAAGGTCGCCAATGATTCTGACTCTGCCACTCCCACAGGCAGCGTATTCCATGCATACTTAAGCAGTTCATCATTAAACCTCAGAGAAAATCCATAAGTCAAAATCCAAACTTATATAATAAATGATATTAAAATATGTATGTATAAATCATGCACCCTATATCTACTTGTTTGTGACACAGATATCCTGGATTAAGTTTGAGGAAGCTACAACAGTAAGTTTAGTCAGCAGTTCCAATATTTGTGAATTCACTTTGAATTTAACAGTAAAGTTGCTGCTCAGAAAGCAACAAAAGCATTATGTAATATTAATTCTACACATTGTATTTTTTTAAGAAAAGTTTCAAATAATCACTTGCTGTTTTGCTCTTTTCCCAACTTCTTTTCCTTCCTATTCTTACTCAGTTTTAATTTATTACAGGGCCTGTGGCTAATTGGCTTCTCTAAATCAGGCATTATTACCAACTTTACACTATTATTTCAAAAACTGGCCACCTTATTAACTTTCCTCTCAACATTTGTTCATAGCATGCGCATGTCACTGGCTAAGCTAGAATTATCTCTAATTGCTCTGAGAAGGAGGTGGACCACTGCTGGCCTTGGGGTTATGTTCCATCTACAAGGCTGTTAGGGACGATTTTGACCTAGTGACAGTAAAGTTACAATGATATATTTCTAAGTCAGGCTGCTGTGTGGCCTGGAAGGGAACTTGCAGGCGGTGATGTTTCCATGCACTTTTTACCCTAGTCCTTCTATGTGGTAAAGATCATGTATTTAAAAGTTGCTGACAAGGAAATGTTGCTGAGTTACTGTAGTGCATATTGTAGATGACACACACTTCTGCCACTGCTTGTCAGTAGCGAAGTGAGTAAATGAGATGGTGGATGGGGTGCCAATGAATCAGGCTACTCTGCCCTGGATGGCATCAACACTTTTGGAGCTGCACTCCATGCAAGTGTAGAGAATTCTGTTACATTCCCGACCTTAGCCCTTTTAGATGGTGAACAAACTTTGAGACAGGAGATGAGTTGCTCACTGCAGAATTCCCAGCCCTGACTTACTGTTGTAACCATAATAATGATATGGTTGATCCTTGCTTTTAATTTATATCTGATCCACATGACAATTTTGAACTAGAATTTTAACAGTTTTACTTATCCATTTGCAGGACTGGCTGTAAATTCAATTTTCCAGCCAGGTCAAATCGAGAAAGTGCAAGTCACAGGGATAAAGTTAGTTTCAGCAGAATGCCCTAGTTTACAAAGGAGGATTCCAGGCATAGGTTTCTACTTCTAATATTATCAAAAGATTTGTTACGAATAGAGAAAGTATGCGAGCATGTTAGTGAATGAGTGAGTGGTAGATCTAGTACCCTGTCAACATTTGCTGTCAAAACCTAGCCATGTGAGATATAGAAAAATGTTTATAAGACAGCATGAGTGAAAATCTTCAGGAGAAAAAGAGAATTTTTAGATAGAAAATATTATTGCATTAAATCTTTTTTGGGGGGTGGTGTTTGAAATTGGAGATAGGTGATTTTAGGGACGCTGCCTTCATTTCGTGCCTTTTTTTTTAAACCTCTAATATGTTGTGAAGAATCGATTTATTAGTAATAAATTAAGCATGAGTAAATCTATGTGAAAGACAATGCATCTCCTGGGTGGATACTGTACTATATCTGGTCTTAAAATTGGTCTTGGTGAGTAAGGGTGAAACTACTTACTCGCTCTTGTTATTCAGAGCTGCCACCCGATGTTTAGCATTTGAAATGCAATTTATTTACCCTAGTTCTGTTTTCAGAAATAAATTATTTTAAAACCTGTGAAGACTCTATTTACCATCACATCCATTTGATCTCCTTCTCAACAAAACTGTCAGGCATCAGTTATATAAGACCAATTTACAATTCAGTCTGACAATACCTTTTGGAATGAATCTGTCTAAGTGCAAGCACATTTGTGTCAGACATTATCTTGTACCAAATTAATGCATAATTCAGTTGATGACATTTGAAAGTTAAGCAACTTGCCAGATGATGACATCCAGCTGTTTTCATAGCATTCATTTCATCCTTCAAGCTCAAAAGATGTCATTATTGTACCCATGTTTTCAGGGTTAAGATTCCACCATCTGGACTTGTGTTAATGAAGTGAACATCAGTTTTCAAATTCTGGCTCCTGGAAATAAAACAAAAACAGACTTCTAACCTGTTCCTAATAGAAAATGTGTTGTGTTAGAATATGATTCTGGATACCGTGTATAAGGACTACTCCAGGTTTATTTTACATAGAATAGATCTCTGTTGTTGCCCTTCATTCAAAAATTGTACAATTCAGTCTACATTATCTCTATTTTTTTTCCTTCTAAATTAATGGAAGGATACTTTTAATTTTGATGTTGGAAATTGGCAGACGTGATCTTGGAATCTGGGTGCTGACCACTAGCAACTGCTAGTTGGAGTGGTTTGCAGCCACCAAATCTTCTTGCTACTCTTTTCAGATGAATTGCAATGGTCCAAACAGCTGCTGGTGAAACAGTGACAAAAAAGTCAAAAGATGAATGGAAATCAAAGTATTATTACCTCAGGTGCCACCCCAGTAAATGGGAAGTATGCAGCTTTCCCTTAAATTACCTGACATAACAAACCACTGGCAATTGTGCTGGTGGGATAATTTGAAATCATGTTTCAATTGAGACTGGCGCATGCTTGAGACCATTCAGTTACACTGCCCCAAACTTATAGTTACTCTTTTAAAATAAGCAACTTTTTTTTAAGCTGAAGTGGAAGAGAGTAATTAAGTTGCAGATATAAATATATTTATTATAAAACTGTAGAGAGATGTTACATATCTCTGAAGCAGGTGGACTTGAATTCTGCCTCAAAGGGAGAGGCATAACCCCTGTACCACAAGTAATGGTGATTATTAACTACCTCAATCTAACTTCAGGTGAAGGGTCATGATTCAGATATCAGACTCTGTGTATTTCTCCATCAGGATTTTGCTCAAGACCGTCCAATTTTCCATTCAAAAATGGTGTTACATCATCAGAAGCAAAAAAACTTTAATAATAACTTCCAGAACTATTAATAAATGCATCAGCAGACGTGAATAGTTCACTAGTGTGGGTATTCTAATTGTATTCATCAGAATGGTGTGATGGCATTGCCTATGTATGCCTGCCTCTTCGTAGAATATGTGGAACAGTCCATCTTCCGCAACTACACTGGCCCCACCCCCCACCTTTTCCTCCGCTACATCGATGACTGTATCGGTGCCGCCTCGTGCTCCCACGAGGAGGTTGAACAGTTCCATCCACTTCACCAACACCTTCCACCCCGACCTCAAATTCACCTGGACAGTCTCAGATTCCTCCCTCCCCTTCCTCGACCTTTCTATTTCTATCTCAAGCGACCGAATCAACACGGACATCTACTACAAACCGACCGACTCCCACAGCTACCTGGACTACACCTCCTCCCACCCTGCCCCCTGTAAAAACGCCATCCCATTCTCCCAATTCCTTCGTCTCCGCCGCATCTGCTCCCAGGAGGACCAGTTCCAAAAACGCACAACCCAGATGGCCTCCTTCTTCAAGAACCGCAATTTCCCCCCCGACGTGGTCGACGATGCTCTCCACCGCATCTCTTCCACTTCCCGCTCCGCCGCCCTTCAGCCCCGCCCCTCCAACCGCCACCAGGACAGAACCCCACTGGTCCTCACCTACCACCCCACCAATCTCCATGTACAGCATATCATCCGCCGTAATTTCCGCCACCTCCAAACGGACCCCACCACCAAGGATATATTTCCCTCCCCTCCCCTATCAGCATTCCGTAAAGACCACTCCCTCCGTGACTCCCTCGTCAGATCCACACCCCCCACCAACCCAACCTCCAGTCCCGCACCTTCCCCTGCAACCGCAGGAGGTGCAAGACTTGCACCCACACCTCCCCCCCTCACCTCCCTCCAAGGCCCCAAAGGAAACTTCCATATCCGCCACAAATTCACCTGCACCTCCACACACATCATCTATTGCATCCTCTGCACCCGATGTGGCCTCCTCTATATTGGGGAGACAGGCCGCCTACTTGCGGAGCGTTTCAGAGAACACCTCTGGGACACCCGGATCAACCAACCCAACCACCCTGTGGCTCAACACTTCAACTCCCCCTCCCACTCCACCAAGGATATGCAGGTCTTTGGACTCCTCCATCGCCAGACCACAACAGCACGACGGTTGGAGGAAGAGCGCCTCATCTTCCGCCTAGGAACCCTCCAACCACAAGGGATGAACTCGGATTTCACCAGTTTCCTCATTTCCCCTCCCCCCACCTTGTCTCAGTCAAATCCCTCGAACTCAGCACCGCCTTCCTAACCTGCAATCTTCTTCCTGACCTCTCCGCCCCCACCCCAGTCTGACCTATCACCCTCACCTTGACCTCTTTCCACCTATTGCATTTCCAATGCCCCTCCCCCAAGTCCCTCCTCCCTACCTTTTATCTTAGCGTGCTGGACACACTTTCCTCATTCCTGAAGAAGGGCTAATGCCCGAAACGTCGATTCTCCTGTTCCCTGGATGCTGCCTGACCTCCTAGGGCTGTTCCAGCAACACATTTTCAGCTCTGATCTCCAGCATCTGCAGACCTCACTTTCTCCCCTATGTATTGATAACTATGGTTTCTGTTACTTTATTTGAATGGAGAGTTAAGTTTTTGACTTATCGAAAAAAAATCCAATAAGTAAAAATATTTCTCCAAAAATGTTAGATTTCCTGTGACAGTTCTTTCATTACGTGGAGTTGCCGATGTTGCACCAGGGTGGACAAAGTCAGAAGTCACATGACACCGCATAGACAGTCCAACAGGTCTGTACATGCTTTCAGAGTGCTGCCCCTTTGTAAGACTATAACCTGGTGTCATGTGACTTCTGAATTTCTATCATTAGGTTTCTTCATTATTCCTTTCCTAAAGCTGTTGACACCATCTCCTATGAAATTTAAAGGTCTTAAGCAAAAAGGTGGCCAAAGCTCCCAATTTCTTCAATCTCTACTTAAGAAATGTCCCATTGTGAGCTAAAAGTGTTGACTGCTTGTAATGGCACAGCTCCACAAGCAGCACCACTCTCTGGGACATTGCTTACGCATGAGCTTTCAGGACAAGTGCTGACAAGTCATTGCTGATCACATCCAAGCCCGAGACAGGCGGATACCTCAAGATATTGTGAGATGGTGATCCTCTGTGAGCACCCTGTCTGCCTTTCCTCTTCAATGACGCCAATAGCAATGTGCTTACTGCCATGCCGGTTACAGAAGCTGGGCATCTTTCATAAAGATGAACCTGCTGAGTAATTCTGGAGATCACAGATGTTACACCTTTGATTAATATTCAATAGATTTGGCTTGATTAATATTCAATGATAAGTTGAGACTCGGGCTAGATTTTGGACTCACTTTTCATTCTAATCTGTGTGTATGTATGGTGGCTATTATTTCTTCTTGTATTTTGTAACTGAATTTCACTCTTTGAACTAAAAATATTTAACACTGTGGCTACCTGCTCCTGGCCCATGACTGAGCACTTAAAAAGGATGGCATGGTGGCACAGTGGTTAGCACTGCTGCCTCACAGCGCCAGAGACCTGGGTTCAATTCCCGCCTCAGGCGACTGACTGTGTGGAGTTTGCACATTCTCCCCGTGTCTGCGTGGGTTTCCTCTGGGTGCTCCGGTTTCCTCCCACAGTCCAAAGATGTGCAGGTCAGGTGAATTGGCCGTGCTAAATTGTCCGTAGTGTTAGGTAAGGGGTAAATGTAGGGGTATGGGTGGGTTGCGCTTCGGCGGGTCAGTGTGGACTTGTTGGGCCGAAGGGCCTGTTTCCACGCTGTAATCTAATCTAATCTAAAGGACTGTAAAGTTGAACTTCTTTATTTTTCTGCCTTTACATTCTATGTTTTGGTTTATTTTTCTGCACTTTAGGATGGCACCAGAGAGTGACCACACTACATTATACTTCTCACTTGCAACAAAATATGCATGACAACAAAAAAAAAATCAAATAAATGATTTTAGTTGGTTGAGACTTTTGAGTTACTCAAAGGAAGAATTATGTTTGGTGGCGCTTGTAATCTCACACTCGACATTTTGCAAGGACACAAATTCAAAAAAAGAAGCCAACTGCACGAGAAGAGAACGCTGATCATTCAAGAAAGCCTGATTAAATTGACTCCTTTAAAACATGAATTTATTTAGTCAGAAAGGTATCCACAAAGGAGAGTATCTATTCCTCAAACCTATTCCATTCTCTATGTGACACTACTGCCATCAGGTGGACGCTCAACATCTGCTCTACACCTTGAAACTCTTACACAAAGCAAGACTTCACCTTTAGTTTCAACTGGCCTTTTTGAGAACTCCACTGATCCTCTTGTAATTAAACTATGGAGATATCTCACTACCAGCTCTCTGGCTGTGGCCTATCATCTCTCGTCACCTTCCTACACTGTTTCTGACTTACATTTATCCTATTGGCATCGCTCTTTCATTCCTTTTTAGTCTGTCCTGATCCATCTAGCTTGACCACAGCCCTGGTTAAAACTGAATGATCTTTACTGGGTTATTGCAACCCTTCCAGGTTTAACTGCTGCTTGTTCCATGTCAACAACTTTTCCCCAATCTCTTTGTTGTTTCTTGCTGATTTAATTTTAAAAAACCCTTCTTCAGGCCCTCTAACCCCCACTGGTTTGCTGCTCTTCTTCAAGAACTTCTGAACCTTTCTCAATTTTCCTGTCATGTGTTGCTGGCTTCTTTCAGACTCAAACCATTCTGGGCTGTTCCATTTTATTCAAGTGGTATAATTATACAACCAAAATTCCTTCCTGCTCTTGTATAGAGCTCGGAGGTGTGTGCACAACATTGGCTTCTGGAAGCATTGGCAATACATTGACATGCACATAGCTTCCCAATGGCTATGTGGGACAGCAGAGGGTACTTTGCTTTCTAGGCATGTCAATCATTGCCTAGTATCTAACCTTGACATTGGCAGGCTTGGGAACGACCCCCACTGTTAGCTGATCTGTAACAAGTTCACTCTCCAACTAAACCCTAACCAATAGTATCACCACACTTGCTCATGAGCTCTCCTTATCAATATGCTGGAATTTAACTTGTTTCCAGGTGGAAGATCTTGCATTTTCCCTATGAGGAATGTCTACAATTAAGGTAATGATTATACCCAACCAGCCTATCCTTGGAAAACTTACACCACAATTTCTAAAATTTGTGTTACTGGAACGTGTGCTAGATAATCCTAAACGTCTGAGGAAGTATACTGACAACCAGTTTTGAATTGTCAGTTGGTCTTATAGTACAATACATGTAGCTTCAACTACATACAAATGCATTAATATGCAGAACTCCATTCTTTAGAAACAGAAAGGTCATTTTGCATGATTCAATTATGGAACTTGGCTATCAGGCTCTGCTCGACCACTCTGCATTGTTGCATATCCTGAAGTCTGCCATAGGACAGTCACCCAATGATCAGAGGCCGAAGGTAAAACAAACATGCCTTTTGATTCATTTTAGAAGGCTGAAACATTACCCTCACAGCAGGAAAACCATCGCCTGTAAGTCATTGGTTTTGCCTTGAATCTCTTCCATTCAAGTCTCCCAGTCACTCCAGAGGAATGACAGTTTATGATTTCACACACACACGTTCAGCAACCAGTGAAATCTAGTCTCAGGATTTACATTATCAGTCATTCTTGCATCATAGGTCATTTAAAACAAAACATCTTGTTTAAAAGTTCAGTATGTCCACAGAATGCTGAGTAACCTTTTTTATTGACTTGACTTTACCTGTTCACACATGTTCAAAAGATCACCTTAATCCAAATGGACTATGACTCAATGTTTCCCTTTGGTTGAAATATTAGACAGACGGGAGGACTGATGAGTCAGTGTGGATTCCATTCAGAAACAGCAATGCTTGATTAATTTTGAACTCAGTGCTTTGAAAACAAAGCCTCCAACCAAACTATCCAGCAACGTGTTATTTCCTGTCCCATTAACAATACTTCAATCAACTCAAAGAAGCATATTTCTCCCGATTCAAGTACAGGATGAGAAACCTGGCTCATTTTCCTTGTTGGAGAAGTATCTGGGCTGCAGTTTAAGTTTTTAGCTAAGTGCAAGCTGCATCGAGTTTTTTGCTGGGCCTAACAGTGAGAGTCCCTCCAAGACATTTCCCCCTACCTTAGAGTGGTGCTGGAAAAGCTCACTCTGATCTGGAATCTGGTTTCCAGCATCTGCAGTCCTTGTTTTTACCTTCACCTCCTACCTTATCAGATGCACCTCCTTAACGTACACCACCCTTACAGCTACCCTCTTGTCTACATCCATCCCCATCTTACCAGGTCACCATTCGCAAAATAGAGTCATAGAGATATACAGCATGGAAACAGACACTTCAGTCCAGCTCATCCATGCCAACCCCATATCCCGACCTAATCTAGTCCCATTTACCAGCAACCGGCCCATATCCCTCTGAACCCTTCCTATTCTTCATATACCCATCCAGATGCTTTGTAAATGTTGCAGTTGTATTAGCCTCCGCCACGTCCTTTGGCAGCTCATTCCATACATGTACCACCCTCTGTGTAAAAAAGTTGCCTGTTATAAAAATGGGACCTATCTTTCCCCTCTCAGCCTATACCCCCTAGTTCTGGACTCCCCGACCCCAGGGAAAAGAATTTGTCTATTTATCCTATCCATGCCCCACATGATTTTGTAAACTTCTATAAGGTCACCCCTCAGCCTCCAATACTTCAGGGAGAACAGCCCCAGCCTATTCAACCTCTCCCTATAGCTCAAATCCTCCAACCCTGGCAACATCCTTGTAAATCTTTTCTGAACCCTTTCAAGTTTCACAACATCCTTCCAATAGGAAGGAGACAAAAATTGCACACAATATTCCAACATGGCCTAACCAATGTCCTGTACAGCCACAACATGACCTCCCAACTCCTATACTCCGTACTCTGATGAATAAAGAAAAGCATACCAAACGCCTTCTTTGCTATCCTATCTACCTGCGACTCTACTTTCAAGGAGCTATGAACTGTACTCGGAGGTCTCTTTGTTCAGCAACACTCTACAAGACCTGGCCATTAAGTATATAAGTCCTGCTCTGACTTGCTTTTCCAGAATGCAGCACCTCACATTTATCTAAATTAAACTCCATCTGCCACTCTTCGATACATTGGCCCATCTGATCAAGATTCTGTTGTAATCTGGAGGTAACCCTCTTCGCTGTCCACTACACCTCCAATTTTGGTGTCATCTGCAAACTTACTAACTATTTCTCTTATGCTCACATCCAAATCATTTATATAAATGACAAAAAGTACTGGACCCTGCACTGACCCTTATAGTACTCCATCCTGGAGGTCACAAGCCTCCAGTCTGAAAAGCAACCCTTGATCACCACCCTCTGTCTTCTACCTTTGAGCCAATTCTGTATCCAAATGTCTAATTCTCTCTGTATTCCAGGGATCTAACCTTGCTAACTAGTCAAACCAGGGGAACCTTGTCAAATGCCTTACTGAAGTCCATATAGATCACGTCTCCTGCTCTGCCCTCATCAATCCTCTTTGTTACTTCAAAAAACTCAATCAACCTCGTGAAACATGATTTCCCACGCACAAAGCCATGTCAACTATTCCTAATTAATCCTTGCCTCTCCAAATACATGTAAATCCTGTCCTTCAGGATTCCCTCCAACAACTTGCCCACCACAGACATCAGGCTCACCAGTGTGTCGTGCCCTGGCTTGTCCTTACCATGTTTCTTAAATAGTGGCACATTAGCAAACCTCCAGTCTTCGGGCACCTCATCTGTGACTATCGATGATACAAATATCTCAGCAAAGGGCCCAGCAATTACTTCCCTGGCTTCCCACAGAGTTCTAGGGTACACCTGATCAGGTCCTGGAGATTTATCACCACCATGCATTTCAAGACATCCAGCAGCAGTTCCTCTTCTGTAATGCAGACATTTTTCAAGATGTTACCATCTATTTCCCTACATTTTAGATCTTCCATGCCCTTCTCCACAGTAAGCATTGATGCAAAATGCTAGTTTAGTATCTCCCCAATCTCCTGCGGCTCCAAACAAAGGCTGCCTTGCTGATCTTTGAGGGGTAAAAACAATGACTGCAGATGCTGGAAACCAGATTCTGGATTAGTGGTGCTGGAAGAGCACAGCAGCTCAGGCAACATCAGAGATCTTTGAAGGGGCCTATTCTCTCGCTAGTTACCCTTTTGTCCTTCATGTATTTTTAAAAACCCTTTGGATTCTCTTTAATTCTATTTGTCAAAGCTCTCTCATGTCTCCTTTTGCTCTCCTGATTTCCCTCTTAAGTACACTCCTACTGCCTTTATACTCTAATGATTCACTTGATCTCTCCTATCTATACCTGACATATGCTTCCTTCTTTTCCTTAACCAATTTCTCTCGTCACCCAGCATTTCTTAGACCTACCAGCCTTCCTTTTCACCCTAACAGGAATATACTTTCTCTGGACTTTTGTTATCTCATTTCTGAAGGCTTCCTATTTTCTAGCCATCCCTTTACCTGTAAGCATCTGCTCCCAATCAGCTTTTGAAAGTTCTTGCTTAAATACCATCAAAATTAGCCTTCCTCCTACTTAGAACTTCAAATTTTAGATCTGGTCTATCCTTTTCCATCACTATTGTAAAACTAACAGAATTATGGTCACTAGCCCCAAAGTGCTCCCCCATTGACACCTCAGTCACCTGTCCTGCCTTATTTCCCAAGAGTAGGTCAAATTTTGCACCTTCTCTAGTAGGTACATCCACATACTGAATCAGAAAACTTTCTTGTACACATTTAAATTCCTCTCCATCTAAATCCGAAACACTATGGCAGTCTCAGTTCATGTTTCGAAAGTCAAAATCCCCTACCATAACCACCCTATTATTCTTACATATAATCGAAATCTGCTTACAAGTTTGTGTCTCAATTTCCTGCTGACTATTGGGGGGTTTATAATAAAATCCCAATAAGGTGATCATCCCTTTCTTATTTCTCAGTTCCACCCAAATAACTTCCCTGGATGTACTTCCAGGAATATCCTCCCTCAGCACAACTGTAATGTTATCCCTTATCGAAAACACCACTCTCCCTTCTCTCTTGCCTCCCTTTCTGTCCTTCCTGTAGCATTTGTATCCTGGAACATTAAGCTGCCAGTCCTGTCCATCCCTGAGCCACATTTCTGTAATTGCTATGATACCCCAGCCCCATGTTCCAAGCCATGCCCTGAGTTCATTTGCCTTCCCTGTTAGGCCCCTTGCAGTGAAGTAAATGCAGTATAATTTATCAGTCCAACGTTGTTCTCTGCTTTGTCCCCGCCTGTCCTGACTGTTTGACTCACTTCTTTTCTCAACTGAACCAGTCTCAGATTGATCTCTTTCCTCACTATCTCCCTGGATCCCACCACCCAAGCAGCTCTAGCAAACCTCCCTACCAGTATATTAGTCCCCTTCCTATTCAGGTGCAATCCATCATTTTTGTACAGGTCACTTCTACCCCAAAAGAGATTCCAATGATCCAAACTTGTGAACCCTTCTCCTCTGCACTAGCTCCTCAGCCATGCATTCATCTGCTCTATCCTCCTATTCCTACCTTCACCAGCTTGGAGCACCGGCAGTAATCCAGAGATTACTACCCTTGAGGATGTCCTTTTTAAATTCCTACCAGACTTTCTATATTTTCCCTTCAGAACCTCATCCTTTTCCCTTCTTATGTCATTAGTTCCAATGTATACAACGACCTCTTGCTGGTGACTCTCCCCTTTGAGAACATTCTGCACCCTCTCTGAGATATCCTCGATTCTGACACCAGGGAAACAACACCCCATTCTGATTATTCACTGCTGGCCACAAAAATATGTCAATGCCTTAGACTAGAGAGTTCTCTATCACAATCGATCGCTTGGAATCTGATGTACCCTCACTGCACGAGAGCCTATCTTGATACCAGAAACTTAGCTGTTCGTGCTACATTCCCCCGAGAGTCCATAACCCATTATATTTTCCAAAGCAGCATACTTGTTTGAAATGGGGATAGCCACAGAAGATTCCTGCACTGTCTATCTCTCCTATCTTTCCTGAGGTTAACCCATCTATCTGACTGTATCTGCATCTTTTCTCCCTTCCTATGACTGCCATCCATCACATCCCCCAGCTCCTGTAAATCCCTCATTGCCTCTAACTGCCGCTCCAACCGATCCATGCGATCTGATAAGATTTGCAACCAAAGATACTTCTTGCAGACAAGAAGACAGATCTCAATAAATCATATAAATCACGAAAGGACCCACTCTACTCACTATTATCGGTTAACAGCAAGGCTACACTTAAAATAATGCACCGATTTGTTTCTGTGCTGTGACCTTTCCCAAACAGGTTCCTCCAAGGTCAGCTGTGAATTTCACTGTTAAGTTTTCCTAAATGCCCTCCGATGTCCAGAGATACATGAATTCAAACAGTAAAGGCAGCAACTGCGTGGATGCACTGCTGTGTCAGTTTTCTTTCTCTCTCCTTCACTGATCATGTGCTGCTTAATGTCCCGTCCTTCTCCTTTTAAAAAGTGCTATTGCTTTGACGTTTTTTCCTCCGAAGTTCCGAAACAATGGAACTGCATATAAAACAGTAATTACTGCTCCTGGAATTTGAGGAAATCACCTCAAAAACCTAAAATACCTCAAAGAAGGAGCAGCTCTTACAGCCACAAATTTTTCCCATCCTCCATCTTGGATTACCCAGTTATCTCCAGAAAGACCAGAATCCCTTGTCTCCACACCCTCTGTAAATGCCTATTATGTACCCAGAGCTGCCCTTCACAGTTCCTGACATTTTACCCAACCATGGCAGCCTGGGGGAAATGGTCACTCTACAAGGATCTGGAGGTCCTACTGGATGGGGTGGTGTAGATATGAACTTCCTCTTCCTCCAGGGCCAACAGTGAAAAGCACAACAGCAGACCATGCCAGCCTAGTTCAAGGTCAGTGCAGTCTCAGCTATCAGGGGGAAATGCCCAGCATGGTAGGAAGATCAATGCCCTTCTCCACTCTGCCAGCGTATATACCATCTGCTCTCTGATACTGGACGCAAGTCTCACCACAGCTCATGCTCTATCATACCGAATACTTGTAACATCATCCTTCACACTCACCATTTCACCACTGACCCTGCAAGCCTGCTGCACTGCATACTCATTCACTCGGGCCACCTCCCATCTGCACCAGAAGTGAAAGCTGTGCCACCCCCTTTTACTTATCTCTCACTTACTCTGGAAGGAATTTGGTGCATGAAAGATCAGAAATCATGACGACAGGTAGCATGCTGCCCAATGTTTGACTCGTTACCCCCTACAGGGAGAGGATCATAATGCTGACTGCCCAAGTGGCTATATCCAAGCTCCTGAGCTGCCATTGACTTACTGTGCCAGGACCCCCTGAACAAAGGCACATGAGAAAGACAGAGGCCTGCTGACTAACATGAGAAGCGACCTTTCTCTCTGTGCTACATGTTGGATGCCAATGTCTGTGGATTTATGGTATGTGTAACCCCTGCCCATCAAGTGTGCCTGTTGTCCAAGTTGCTCCTGACGTCACAGAAGTTCTTTTTGACATTTGCAGGAGAGCTATGGTCAGAAGGAGGCCATTCAACCAATCAAGCTCTCAATGCCTCTTTAAAAACATGACCGATCGCCACTCTGCCTGACTCTTGCACATTGTTTGGAATAAAACAATCATCCAATGCCATCTTGTAAGTTTAAATTTGAAGCAGAGCACATTCCAGACCTTAAATATTTATGTAGTTAAAAGATTTTCACTTCAGCCTAGTTTCTTCTGCAGATCACTTTAAATCTCTGCCTTTTATTTCTTTGTGAACAGGAACAAGTTCTCCCTACCTACTCTATCCAGCCTGCACATGATTTTGAAAACCATCTGTCAGATCTCCTCTTCACTTCCTTCTTGCCAAGTAGCACATTCCCATCGGATTCTGCCCCATCTCTCCATAGGCACCTCAGCAATGTAGGCTATTTGATTCTGCTTCACCTGGGTCTTATTACAAGCCCATCGTTTCAAAAGACAGATGTAAGATGTTTGCCAGATTTAGAGTGCCAATTCACAAACTAGAAGCAATAAAATGACTTATTGAAGCTGGAACGTAGGTGAGGATGTTCCCATGATAACACCTTTCAGCAAATTCTTACTTGGTGCTTTTCGGATTTCCAGATGAAGTTTTTACAATAACTTTGCTTACATTTCAAATCTGTTAGATACTGACAGTAGGAAAGTACAGGAGAATCCCAATGCAACAAATATGACACTCAAAATCCATCTCAAAAAACTATTATATCACAATTCATCACAATAAATCGAACAAAATTAATTACATCCACAGTGTATCTCACAATACATTGCCTCCCAATGTCATATATCAGAAGTAATTTCATTCCACCACAATAGATCAACTGCCACTTGACAGATTAGGAACTGAATCATCAATATTACACTTTAAAATGTAATTTCATTCAGATAATGGTCCCATTTTCTTGGCCTTTTCCCTCCCAATGTTTCTGCTCTTTTGAGGCTTCCACTGAAGCCCTGACATTGTATTGGGAATCACTGAGGAAATACACAAAGGATTACATTTATAAATGAGCTGAGAGAATAATAAGTGTCAGAATCCCAAAGTAGAGGAGAATGGAGGAGAGTTTGAGCAACTGTCATGTTGATTTTTGCAGTGTTTAATGGAACGCTGTCTAGTCTGTCTTTAATCTTCATGTAGTTGGAAAAATCAGACTGGCAGAGGCAGCCAGAAGTTAGGAGTCTATACACTCTTTATAGGACAGTCTCTTAGAAAATAAATATGTTGCTGATCTAAACAGGCACCAGGCTATTATGGATCTGGAAATGTTAATGGTCATGTTTAATAAATTACTTCCAAGTAAAAAAATCCCTTAGAAACAATGACCATTACACAGAATTTAGCATTTAGTTTGAGAGTGAAGAATGTGGAACGGAAACAAAATGTGATAAGACTTAAATAAGGATAATTACAAAGCAAAGAGGGTAGGATTGAGTGGAGTGCACTGGGAAAGGAGTTTAGCAGGTAAAAAGAAAAAATTGATGAACAATGGCAAACTTTTTAAGGAAATAGTCCATGACTCTCAACAATGATATATCCCAGTGAGAAAAGAGGATTCTAGGAGAGGGTTAAACCAAGTAATGATACCATAAAATTGAAAGAAAAATACTTACTTAATGTTATAATGGTTTGTAGTAAACAAGAGGACTGGGGATGTTTTCAGAGCCAAAAGATGACTAAAGAAAATAAAGGGAGAACATAAACCAGCAAGCATTTAAAAAAAAAGACTGCAAGGTTTTTTAAATGTGTAAAAACGAAGCGGGGCCAAAGTGAATGACGATTCTTAGAGAATAAGACTGGGGAAATCAGAAGTAGAAGATTGAGTAAATATGTTGCAGTTTTCAGAGTAGAAGACAGTAATAGCATTCCAAAATTACTAGACATTCAAGGGGCAAAAGGAGGGGAGGAAATAAATGCAATAACTATCACTAGCAGTACGAGGGAAACGACTGGGGGTAAGGGGCACTAAATTCATTGGATCTGATTAATTGCATCTTAGGATACTAAATGAAGTTACCATCATTTCCTGCACTGGTAGTAATCTTCCAAGAATCCTTATATTCAGGGAAATGAAAAAATGAGAAAACTGCAAATGTAACACCTGTATTCTATCGGGCAACTAAAGGGGAGAGAAACAAAAAGGTCGGTAACTATATCCCAGTTACCTTAACACCAGTCATTGGGAAAATATTAGTCTATTATACAGGATGTAATAGCAGAACATTCAGAATATTTAGAATAATCAAGCAGTTAACGTGGCTGCATGAAGAAGAAGCTGAAAATGTGTTGCTGGAAAAGCGCAGCAGGTCAGGCAGCATCCAGGGAACAGGAGAATCAATGTTTCGGGCATAAGCCCTTCTTCATAAGCCCTGAAGAAGGGTTTATGCCCGAAACGTCGATTCTCCTGTTCCCTGGATGCTGCCTGACCTGCTGCGCTTTTCCAGCAACACATTTTCAGCTCTGATCTCCAGCATCTGCAGACCTCACTTTCTCCTCCTGCATGAAGAAGAAATCATACCTGACAAATTTATTACAATTCTTTGACTTGGTAATGGAATAGATAAAAGGTGTAGCAGTAAATGCAATATTTAGATTTCAAAAAAGGTATTTGATAAGATTAGATTAGATTACCTACAGTATGGAAACAGGCCAGTATGGAAATAAGGCATTACATGTAAGGCTATTTAAATTAATAGCCACTTTTGGAGTAATACTTTATATTAAATGGACAGAGGATATCCATAATTACCATATATTAATGATTTGGATTATAAATGTACTGTTGCTAAGTTTGCAGATGACAAAAAAAAAACTGGAAAAGCAAGTGCTGTGGATGACAGAATGATATAAATAGGTTATGTCAGCAGGCACAATCTTGGAAAATGGAGCATAATGTCACAAAATACAAGGTTTATGCACTTTGGTAGGAAGAATAGAAAAGCTGAAGATCATTTAAATGGAGAATGACTGCAGAAAGCTACAGGACAGACTGAGTTGGGGGTACTTCATGCATAACTCACATAAGGTTGGCCTATGAATTCAGCAGGTAATAAAGGAAGGCAAATAAAACTTTGGCTTTTATTTCAAAGGAAATAGAGTAGAAAAAAAAAAGAGGTCTTTCTAAAACCATGCAAGGTAGTAGTCAGACCATAGCTGGAATGCTGAACAATTTCAGTTCCTTTAGATAAAGGGAAGATATCCCAGAGTTGGAGACAGCACAGATGAACTTCCAAGTTTATTTCTGGGTTTGGATAAATTTTCTTATGTGCAGAGGTTAAGTTGGTTGGGTCTGATAATATTATTGAAAAATACACTGGGTGGCACAGTGGCTAGCAGTGTTGCGTCTCAGCTCCAGGGACCCAGGTTCAATTCTACCCTTGGATTACTGTGTGGAGTTTGCACAATCTTCCAGAGTCTGTGTGCCCTCAGGATGCTCTGGTTTCCTCAGTGCAAAGATGTGTAGGTTAGGTGGATTGGCCATGCTAAACTGCCCATGGCATCTGGGAATATGCAGGCTAGATGGATTTATCCATGGGAATTGGAGGGTCACAGGGTTAGGGTAGGGGAGGGTCTGGGTGGAATGCTCGAGAGAGTTGTATGGACTCAATGGGCTGAATGGCCTGGTACCATACTGGACCCATATTCTTAGGAACTTGACAAGGGTAGATGCAGAGTCATAGAGATGTACAGCATGGAAACAGACCCTTCAGTCCAACCAGTCCGTGCCAACCAGACATCCCAACCCAATCTCGTCCCACCTGCCAGCACCCGGCCCATATCTCTCCAAACCCTTCCTATTCATATACCCATCCAAATGCCTCTTAAATGTTGCAATTGGACCAGCCTCCATCACTTCCTCTGGCAGCTCATTCCATACACGTACCACCCTCTGTGTGAAAAGGTCGCCCCGTAGGTCTCTTTTATACATTTCCTTGGGGTTGGGGAGTCCAGAACTAGGGGGCATAGGTTAAGGGTGAGCGGGGAAAAGACTTTGCCTATTTACCGTATCCATGCCCCTCATACTTTTGTAAACCTCTATAAAGGTCACCCCTCAGCCTCCGACACTCCAGAGAAAACAGGCCCACCCTGTTCAGCCTCTCCCTATAGCTCAAATCCTCCAACCATGGCAACATCCTTGTGAATCTTTTCTGAACCCTTTCAAGTTTCACAACAGGTTTCTGATAGGAAGACCAAAATTGCACGCAATATTCCAACAGTGGCCTAACCAATGTCCTGTACAGCTGCAACATGACCTCCCAACTCCTGTACTCAATACTCTGACCAATAAAGGAAAGTAATACCAAACTCCTCCTTCACTATTCTATCTACCTGCGACTCCACTTTCAAGGAGCTATGAACCTGCACTCCAAGGTCTCTTTGTTCAGCAACACTCCCCAGGACCTTACCATTAAGTGTATAAGTCCTACTAAGATTTGCTTTTCCAAAATGCAGCACCTCACATTTATCGGAATTAAACTCCATCTGCCACTTCTCAGCCCATTGGCCCATCTGGTCCAGATCCTGTTGTAATCGGAGATAACCCTCTTCGCTGTCCACTACACCTCCAATTTTGGTGTCATCTGCAAACTTACTAACTGTACCTCTTATGCTCACATCCAAATCAATTATGTAAATGACAAAAAGTAGAGAACGCAGCACGGATCCTGGAGGCAGAGGGCATAATCTCTGAATGAGGGATCATCCATCTAAGACAGCGATGAGTAGGAATTTCTTCTGGGAACATGTGGTATCTTTTACCACAGAGAACTGTCAAGGTTGGATCAAGTATATTCAAGGATGAAATATACAGTAAGGAAACAAGTAAGGAAATCAAAGGTCAGAGGGCAAATGTAGGCAAGTGAATTTAAGGGTCGTCAAATCAATTACAATCTCTTTGAATGACAGAGCAGACTCTGAGATGAAACATCTTCGACTCATATCTTATGGTCTTATTTTTAATGGAAATATATTCAATTAGCTAGCAAATCTTTTGGGGCACCCAAGATTATGATGCTGGGGCTCAATAAATTCAAGTTCTTTTAAAATAAGAAACTTTTCACAAAGTTTATTTTCTGGTTCTCTTGGCAATCTTTATGCTGACCAAATCTTTGTACATGAATTTGTATTATTTGAAATAAATTCAAAGCAGTGAAACTCCTCAGACTAACACGAAAGCTCAACCTTCAGCCATCAAAATGATAAACTTTTCACTTCAACAAACAAAATTTCTGTTTGTCCTAAGTTTGCCAACGTTCCAGTGAACTTTAAATAAGCATTGTGGAACATAATGGAAGCTACTATAATTTAGTTAGTAACTTAACTTCTGTAGTAGACACTACTTTAATTAAACAAATTTCAGCACGACTGTACTCAGGAATTATGATGTTAACAGGCAGCATTCTGAGTCAGTCTGATTGAAGACCAATTCCAGCCATCACCAGCAATAATTATAAATGACAAAACTCACTACTTCTGGCAACTGTCTGTGAACTGGTGCTCATTGCAAAAAACAATTTTTAAAATTAAAAATAACTTGCAAAATTCACAGCTGAATAAAAAGACATAAGGTGAAAACGAATTGGACATTACTTCATAATCAGGAATTAATTTCACCATCTGCTCAGCATAACCCCAGTCAATGAGAATTTGTTGAAATAGAAACATTCAGAAATAAATAACAATGCCCTCATGCATTTGTATTTTATTTGACATCAATAAAAAGTTTTTTCATCATTCACTCCACACCATGTGTGACATCCCTGTGGCAGGTTAACGGTGAGCACCTTTAATTGATTAGATGATGAGGACAAAGTGAGGTCTGCAGATGCTGGAGATCAGAACTGAAAATGTGTTGCTGGAAAAGCGCAGCAGGTCAGGCAGCATCCAGGGAACAGGAGAATCGACGTTTCGGGCATAAGCCCTCATTCCTGAAGAAGGGCTTATGCCCGAAACGTCGATTCTCCTGTTCCCTGGATGCTGCCTGACCTGCTGCGCTTTTCCAGCAACACATTTTCAGCAGAAGATGATGAGGACCCCTTACCATCCCTTTCCATGTGCATTCTAAATCCTAGGGCTTTAAAAGTAGCAAGCAAGATAGTTGATTAATTGGTTTCAATTTTCCAAAACTCCCAAGATTAAAGAAAGCTTTCATTCGACAAGAACATAGCAAAAGACTTCTTTATTCAAAAAGGGAAGAGTCAAAAATGGAAACAGGCCAGTTAGATTAACATCTGTCAAAGATAAAACATTGGGAGCTTTTAACAGGATACTTAGATAAGCTGAAGGCAAAGTCAACATGGTTTTGTTAAAATTCATGTTTAACTCATCCATTGAAGTTCTTTGAGGTAGGGCATGGGCAACTAAAGACAGGCAATAAATAATGCCCACATGCTATAGGGCAGCACAGTGGCTCAGTGGTTAGCACTGCTGCCTCAGCACCCAGGTCCCAGGTTTGGATTCCAGCCTTGTGTGACTGTCTGTGTGGAGTTTGCACATTCTCCCAATGTCTGCGTGGGTTTTCTCCTACAGTCCAAAGATGTGCAGGTCAGGTGAATTGGCCATGCTAAAATTGCCCATAGTGTTAGGTGCATTAGTGAGGGGGAAATGGGACTGGGTGGATTACTTTTCGGAGGGTCGGTGTGGACGTGTTGGGCCGAAGGGCCTGTTTCCACACTGTAGGGAATTTAATCTATGAATGAACAAACAAACCAAACAGCACGTGTTGTGGATAAAAGGGGGGCAAACCTATGAATATACCAACCCAAAGATTCCTGAAGAAGGGCTTATGCCCGAAACGTCTATTCTCCTGCTCCTTGGATGCTGCCTGACCTGCTGCGCTTTTCCAGCAACACATTTTCAGCAACCCAAAGAAACCCAAACATAGAAATAGAAAGCAGAAATTTTCAGCATTGCTTCGCATGAGGTCCACTGAAGAGGTTACCTCGTATGGTAAGGAAACACCTGGAAATGAACCTTTCAGCTCAGTGAGCAAACCTATATCCAAAACCTCAACCTGAGCTACAAATCTTCTCAAAACTCACCATGAGTATACTTCAGGAAATTCTTTCTGAAATCCAAGTGCTACAAAGGTTTTGCAAAGAGCTCAGTACAAAGAGGAAGCAGCATTTACTATTCCTGGGAAAGGCACGTTGACAGGAATCTATTCCAAAACCCTTGTTCAATGCCACTACCTTAAAGTCATAACTAAAACAGGGGAGCCCATCTTATTAATCCACAGTAAGCACCTGGGAGACCAAGCAATGAATTTGTCAGAAATACCAGCTCTGAGAAAGTAAAATACTAAAATGGAGGGTATGGGCATACTGTAAGGGGGTGCGAGGGTTGAAGATGGTAAGTTAATCATCCACTCAAAGAAGTACGTTCTGCGTGTATGTCATATGCGCTCAGGATTTGTAGCCTTTTTAATGGAGCAAGCCATTGTAGAGGCTGCTTCGGAGATAATGTATATCACTATCAGGCCCTGAGGTTAAGGTAATCAAAGATGATGCACTTGAAACCTCAAAATCATAAATGACCTTGACAGAGTAGAGGGAGAGAAACTGTTCCCATCGATCCGGTTAAGAACAAGAGGGCACAAATTTAAGGTAATTGGCAAATGAAGCAATGAGGGCAGGAGTGGCTAGGATTTGGTACGTCCTGCCTTGGAGTGGCAGAGACAGGTTTAACTGAGGCATTCAAAAGGGAATTGGAGTAATATCTGAAGAGGCAGAATGTCCAGGATTCCATGAAGCAGGCAGGGGAGTGGCACCAGGAAAACAGATCCTTTGCAAAACCCAGTGATAGTTGCCACTGTAATCTAGCAGGATTCAACTTCCTGGAGAGAGAAGAGATATTCAGTTTCAGTCAAGTAGCTGTAATGTAACATAATTAGCTAGTAATTATAATATTGTTGGTTAGATTTTACTGGGCCAGAATGACTTGAAATCAAACAGAATATTTTGTCTGCCAACTGACATGATTTTGTGATCGGTATCCAAAGGCTTTAAGTTGTACAATGCTGCTTTTGACAGGCCACGTGCATGCTTTCTTAACCCAAAGCTACTGGGGCTATTTTGTAGCACCTTCTGAATTAACACTAGATGAGTTCAGCCAACTCAATACACGGGAGCGAGTGAGGGAAAATGCTGGAGCCCAGACCAGAAGCTGCTAATAGAGATCAGCAAAGAGGAAATTGAAGACGAATAGACTATTTGTTACTTGACTGGATGATTTTTGATTTGATCAACAGCATTTATCACACATTTAATACTTTATTACCATTAATCAAAGTACTGTATTTAGAGTCTCAATTTTGGAATTAACACTGATTTTTCTGTAAGTTTGTGTCTCCAGGGCATCCTTGCAATCAACTTTTAATGTGACTCCAAGGCATTCCTGGAGAATGGCAACTGTTGTCTGCAGTTGCACATTTGCCCGAGATCATCCCAGGTAAATGATCAACAGCTCTTTGCTGTTTTAATTTACGGACTTTTTCAAGCACCTGCCTCTGTACTAACTGATCAGATAAGGTGGTGATGGACTGCCACTGCAGAAGCAACTCCAGGCAATTGACCCTATGGTACTTGAGCAACTGCAATGTTGTAAAGGATAAATGCTGAGCATCAGAAACTGTAGTTGCAGTAGCAGTAGCTGCAGATTCAAGACAATGAATAGAACAATCCAGGTCCCGCCGCAAGTCAGAGCTCTGCAACCTCTCACAATTTACATAATGTGCTTTTTTATTCATTCCACCAAATGGTAAATTTCACAATTTGCCACATTGTATTCCATCATTTGGAATCTCCTTGCGTCCTCTTTACAACTTACCTTTCTTTCTATCTTTGTGTCATCATCAAATTTGGTGACCACAACATTTTTCCCTTCATCCAAGTCATTTTATAAACTGTAAACAGTTGAGCTCACTGCACCATTGATTGTGTTGCACCACTTGATACATCTTTCCAACCTGATAAAGGACAGCCCAAAGGCTAGATGGGGAGGGATGACGAAGATTGAAACTCTTCCAAATACTTAATGCATTATCTTTAGAGAGAGAAATAACACCAGAGTGCAAGCCGATGTCACACAATATTTTTATTTTAAAAATTTTATTTTATTTTTTTAAAAGCAGGGAAACCTCTGACACGGTTGTCCCTGTCAAAGAGAATAATCCGTCACTAAACAGCTTTTTTTCAGGTAAGATAGATGATGGATATAGATTATAAACAAAACAGTTTCATTGGGAAATAATCATCTGGGTTGAGATTGTACACAAGAGGAAAGTTAAATTAACTTCACTACAAATCTGCAGTAAATTGTTCCATTGTACTAGAGAGCTATTTATTAACAGAAGCCCAAAGAGTGTACATCCTTCATGGAAATATGCTAAAATATACAAAGATCAAATGCATGATTTGGTTCTTTTGGAAGTTTACTTAATATTACAAAGTTATTTTACTTTTCTCAAAATACCATCTGTTTAAACAAGAATATCCTGTTATGTTTGCGTTATCACAATAAGCAGGCACAGATCAGTGTTCTAATAATACTTTGGGTTTTGAATTGGTACATTGCTTTGCAGAGATTGATCATCTACAGTTGGCACATTCTGATTCTAGATCAGAATCCTAATCAACTGTTCATGACTTCAGTCAAATTGGTTACGCTGAGAAAATTACAGTTCACAAATAAAAGGTTTGCATCAATGATATTTAAACATGCCACAATTAACCTGGTAAGAAACAAATTCCATTTTGTCTATTTCTTACTTAATATGGATATTAAATAAAAAGCTGACCAAACTTCAATTTAGGAAAGAATACATGTCAGGTATTATAATATCAAGAAACAAATAGCCAATGCCACTTAATCAGGTTTCAGAAAATGCGGCAGTGGGCAGAAAAAGAAAAACGTTTCTGTTCTTATCCAAAATCAGAAATTGGAATTAAGCATCCGCATCGTTTGCGCTTTTGACCAAGCACAGGATTACTTTGTCCATGATGAGACTCTAAAGATGCAACAGTTCAAACATTTTCAAAACGTATAATGGGGAACCCAACACATTCCAAAATAAATGGCCGAGTTATTATGTAGCAACTATTACCTTGGTATGAGGAATATTGCTACACTGTACACATTCCTCTTTTCAGTTAAACAAGCAGAACGTAAGTCCCATAAACCCTTTGAGATTGCAAATACTGTCTTTGTAAAATAGAAAAAGTGCAACGATATGGAAGGTGTCCTGCGGCAGAATGAAGATAACAGTGTGTATTTGAAAAAAGTATCAAATTGCACTTGTCTGAGTTATCAGCTTTAATGGAAATTTGACATTTCTCTTAGGGGTAAACTTAAAGAACACAATGGGGCAGGATGAAACGTCAATATTGACCTATCTTGGCATTCAATATATTTAATAAATAAGAGTATGAGAAGTTTGGTCAATAAAGGCACAATAAATAGTTACACAAAATACACAAAAATCCCTCACTGTTGTGATTCATTTCATCAGTTTCCCAAAAGCAATTGTGCAACAAGAATAAACTTAAATCAAGACCAGTTTGGACCCACTGTTCCTACTATTAAGAGAAACTTTCGTATTTTTGATGGTTTAATTTTTAAAAAAATTAACAGATTTTAGCTTGGAAAGATTATAATGTAACATGAGAATGGTGATGAATTGAAGTCTGGGCATGTGGAAGAAAGGGTGAGGTGTGGGAGAGGAGCATTTAAAACTAGGTGGTATCTACAGCCTTTACTTCAATCCATTACAGGGTGAGGTTTAAAAAGGAATTTAAAACATTATACCTTTTATATATGGACTCATGGATGGTGTAGTATCACTCTGGACATGCATTTCTTGGGACAGGGAGATGACCTCTTTTTGGATGTTTTGAGGCATCACTGTAGAATCAGCTTCTTTCCACACCTAATGTCACTTGTTCAAGCTTCCTGTGGGGCTCACTGGAGAAAGAACAGGGTCACTGCCAATTTTTTCCTTAGTAGTTCAAGGGCTACTGCTACACCGGCTTAAATTAAATCTAGAACATTTCTGGAATTTGGTTCATTACTTTTGTTAAGTAAAACCTTTAGACGACTGTATGTTTAATAAGGCCGGAAGAAAAACTGTGTCAAAAATGTAAACCACTTGGGAAAAAAAAAGGCAAGGAACATTCTGGAGGTTTAAATACACAAACATTGAACAAAAACAAATATAAGCACGAGGCTGCACATACTGGAAAGTCTGAAACTAACAGAAAATGCTGGAGAAACTTGGCATTTCTAGCGGCATCTGCTGAGAGGGTGTTTACATTTTCTGTTCAATATAATCTTCTTCAAAACTTCAGCATTCTGAAGTCAAAACAGACTCAAAACATTAATTCAGTTCTCTCTCTCTACAGATGCTGCCAGACCTGCTGAGTTCCTCCAGCATTTTCTGCATTTGTGTTAAATAAGGCCAATCTTGTAGTTTATGCAGTACACACCGCCTGATAATATTTCTGTTGTGATTTGGTTTAGAAAATTTAAGCCTAGAAGTGTTCATCTTAAAGTAGCAGTGTAATATTACCATCTACCACTTAATTATTACTTAAACTTTAAGTACTAAGTATTTACCTAAATAAACTGATTCCTCTGCAAAAATAGCTGATGGGGCAAGTTATGATATTTAAAGTTGAGACAGCATCCCATTGCAATCACAGCCTTTACCTTGAGTGGCAGAGGCAAGGTATACATTAGATTTAGCAAACCCTTTGCTAAATTTAAATGAAGTGGAAAGTATTCAAAGTTTTTGACAGGAGGGCTTAATCGGCTCAGTGTAGTTGTTTGGGATGTGGAGTAGGAACAGCAAAGAATCTGTGGGGTGTATGGGAGCAGGGGTAGAAACAAAGATGACAGTCAACTGCTATGCAGCCCCCACTGGAAGGGTTTATAGAGAAATTGGGGCTGAACTTCCTCACTCATCACCTCATTATGGAACGGATACTATTTGTTCTGTATGCTCTGAACAGAAGGTAGAATGAATCGGTGAAGGTCTTCAAAAGATTTAATTCTAACCAACTGTAAAATAAGTCTTGCAGTTCTGTTACATCTAGATATTAGTTGTGAATGGGTCAGAGGTGTGAAAACTGTATAATTTCATCAGAACATGTAGATTAATAGAAATCAGTAACCTGAATGGAGGAACCTGCCAAAAATCAAATGGAACTCAAGGACTGGTTACCATGGCTGTCAATTTGCAGCAGGCAGTTACTCAACAGAAATAAATTGTTCAAAACTGGAGGAAGGCAATGAAAGAAACAAAGCAAAGTATATTTCTTTGCTAAAGTCCTAATTTTCCTAGATGCATAGGAAGGTGCTGATAGAATTCTAGGATTTAATTTGGGCTGCCATTCTAAACGCGTCAGCAAAGACAGTGTCAGTGGGCTGTTGAATTATGGAAAGCAGCAGAGCTAGGTCTGACTGCTTCCACCAGACTTTAGAGTAAGGGGACCACTGGCAGTGGAGAGTCAACTGTAATCCAGCTGCAAAGAGCTAACAAAGGTTGGCATTCAAAGCCACAGGGTGACATTGCCTGAAACAACTTTATTGTCTTTCCTTTAGTCTAGCACACAATTAAAAACCTGGAACTCCCTGCACAGGGGATCACCTATACAACATTGACTGCAGCAACGGTGTTAGCTTGACACCACTCAAGGACAAATGGGATGAATAGCCTGCAACACCTGTATCCTATGAAAGAATATTTTTAAGTTACAAGGGGAGCCAGAAAGTCATGGTCAAGGTCTAACTGTGAAATTGTTAGTTATTTTTGAATACCCAATCTGGAAACCACACTCATCATGAGCTTGCATGTACCTAATTTATAAGTGATTGTTTTGCTTTTTTTGGTCAAACTTTTCCAACCTCCACCAACAACTCCCCCAACCCACCAAAATAAAACACATTCGTTCCCCTCTGGTATGCCATAGGATTCCTCACAAAAGAGAGTATTTGAGGACTATACAGCTGTGATAATAGCAGGGTTGGGAGGGTATGTGTATGGATCCCAACTTCACATTTACTTGTGCTGTTCAGGTCAAGTCGACTGATCGTTCCTCCCTGCTGCTGATCATTATTTGTTCCTTCTTAACACAGTTTTGAAGACAGCCATAGCATCCATAGAAACCTCTGCTATTGATTGGATAACAGTTGATGCCATTTAGGGCATGAACCTATTTGATACTTTCTGTACATATTATAACCTGGAAATTGATAACAGCCTTTTCAAGTTTTAAATGCTAACAGAAAATTGTTTTGGAAGTTGAAAGGACTGGAAAAGGAAAAAGTAGGGGTTTCTCCTATTTCCTTCATTTGTGGTATCCTGTGTTCTTGAAAATATGTGGAAGGGATAAAAAAGGAAAAAAATACACTTTAGCTTCTAATGAATTGTGTTAGATTTCTTCATGGTGGTGATAATTAGAACAGTTTTGAAACTGTTCAACATACAGACACAATATTCAACACACCAACACGAATATCTTTTTCCCATTCATTTCAATGATCAGCCAGTGCTGGGTTTACTATTTCATATGGGTTTTACTGTGTATATAATACATAGACTCTTGAGCATTTCTGCAGTAATTTCATCAGCAAAAATATATATGTGCAAGTACAATTTCAAATAAAATTATAATGAATTCCAGTAACTTCAAGCAGCAGGAGCTGCAGTATGCTAGAATTTTTGACTATACAGGGCCCATCCAGGTAGTTGGCCAAGGTCATTCACAGCATTATCAAGACTAGAGGTGAGCAACAATGGATTGGGCTCCCCACTTCCCCAGATCCTTTAAATCCATATATTGCTATCAGGTTTCCAGCATTTTCCGAAAAATCCTGCTCCGAGTAGGCTTTAACTAAAATCTGAAAGTGGCAACAAGTTTGGAAAATATTTTCTCTTCCCTCACCCACCCACCCCACAGCAAGAAAACCACTTTTTCCTATTTATAAAAATAAAACAGTAGGTAGAAAATTGCCCCACAAAGGGTAATTATACATCCAAACAGTTTGCTCACCTTTACTCAGGACAAGTCTGGTGTACAGGGAACAGAAATTGATGAAATAATGATCTATGCCAAATCCTCATTTCTCATAAGGTCAACTATACAGAACTAAATTGTACCCACATTATAGGAATTTGACCACTTCTCAACACACCATTCATATTTTCCTTACTCCAGACCCTTGAAGCAGCAACTTATCTATGGCTAGAAATAACTACTTACATACAAAGTAGGATGTCTAAGGCACGCTGAACATTAATAGATTGTTCTGAGAAAAGCTACACATGGCTTTGATATGAACTACATAAAGGGCAGGCAATGCCCATCAACCTCTCCTCCCCCCCTTCCTCCCCAAACCCCCTCCACCAAAAAAAAAACACTTTGTTCTGTTAATCATGCTTTGCCAGCAATACTTGGGTCCAATGGGGACAAAAATAGATTTCTAATAAATACGAAAGTAAAGGTAGTAAATATGGATGCAACTGGGGCAAAAAAATCCAAAGAAAATTAAAGTTCTTTTTCACAGCTCCTAACTTACGAATAAAATTAACAGTTGGACACTTTAAACATTTACATATTAACCTCCTGGATGTACCTTGTCCTCTAGGTATTTGCATTAGAGGGCTTTCCAGGTAATCACTGCAACAATGTTCCTGTGACCGAATACAACATTCTTTACCTGCCATTTCTTTATCCAAATGTAAAGCAGCTAATGCACAATATGTATACTGTTGCCAGAATGTCATGAGAAGGCAACAGCTACTGTTGTTTCTTGACCAGGACACAGGCCAATAGGGGTCTTTTCAAGCCCTTCATCCTTCATGGTGACGTCAACAAAGAAATGTTGAAGACAGTGTTTTAATCTTCCAACTCCACAAGGGTCAAGAGAAAAAAAAAATTGCACTTTTGTTCATGAAGTGAAGGCTCAGCCGGTTCATTTTTGCGGAAGTTCAGTGCTGACCTACATTATTAAAGTTTCTGCTGCAGAGAGACACCTTTACATTTATCATTCCTCATTAAAAAAAAAACACTGAACAGCCGTGTGTTTGGTGCTGAAGGACAAACTGGCTGATGTCAAAATGAATTTCTGCATCTTGTTATAGCAATTTAGTGTCCAGTCGCAACCAATGTAAACCTTGTCTGATGTAGTGTACAAGCTCAGTCATGCTGCTGGTCAGGGATAAAAGGCCAACTGCTGCATCAAGCTCTGCGAAGAATTCTAAGAGATTAAAAAAACAAGGTTATTAATGTTTTCTAATAAACACACTAAATGGACTATAGTGGGACACAATGAGATTCAATTGCCATGCTTATTCCCCAATCCCTTTACCTGAAGTGATTTAATTCAAATGCAGAAATACTTTGTTCTCAGTATTTGCATTTTGAGCATAAATTCAAAAATTACATTCACGGAGCTCAATACAAACCGATCTCAAAGAAAATGGAATTATAAACTTAAAGGTTTGGAAATCATGTACAGAGAAGGAATCTTTAAACAGATAAATGAAAATAAATTTGAACACTTTAGGTTCCCACTCTCATTATCTTTTTGATCAGTTCTTCTCAAAAGTCAACTAATTTATATACATTCTACTGCAACAATAGGACCATATTTCAAAGGGGAACAAAACACTGAAATTTTACTTGCAATGCCAGTTAAGGATAGATTCTTATACCTGAATACTTAACACCTGGAGACTGCGTCCAGTTCTGGTCGCCCTATAAGAAAGATGTGGATGCTTTGGAGCGGGTTCAGAGGAGGTTTACCAGGATGCTACCTGGACTGGAGGGCTTATCTTATGAGGAGAGGTTGACTGAGCTCGGCCTTTTTTCATTGGAGAAAAGGAGGAGAACTGGGGACCTAATTGAGGTATACAAGATAATGAGAGGCAGAGATAGAGTCGATAGCCAGAGACTATTTCCCAGGGCAGAAATGACTAACACGAGGGGTCATAGTTTTAAGCTGGTTGGAGGAAAGTATAGAGGGGATGTCAGAGGTGGGTTCTTTACACAGAGTTGAGAGAGCATGGAATGCGTTGCCAGCAGCAGTTGTGGAGGCAGGGTCATTGGGGACATTTAAGAGACTCCTGGACATGCATATGGTCACAGAAATTTGAGGTTGCATACATGAGGATCAGTGGTCGGCACAACATCGTGGGCTGAAGGGCCTGTTCTGTGCTGTACTGTTCTGTGCTGTACTGTTCTGTTCTATTACTTTTGTATAAGCAAGTTATGGCCTCACATTACTGAGCAGTTATCTACTTGTACTACATAGTAGCCTATAATCATAATATTAATTAGGTATTTTAAATGCTAGCACAAACATGTCTGCGATTTAATTTTTAATAAGTATGTAATTAGTAGTTTACAAGTCATTAGACTTATGAACACGAGAGATAAATGGTTGATGGTAAAGACCGCGTTAAAGTTTATTTAAATCAGATACGAGAGAATCCTTCCCTGCCTCCATGAGCTTAAATATTCTTACCCCTGTTTTTTTTCGCTAGTGCATCTGCTTGTTCCCATAGGTCATGGCCATGGAGGAAAATGGAAGTGATGCTGACATAGTTGGAAGCCAGCTGATGAATCATGTGTGGAATGGCAACACTTGCACCATTACCAGAGCTAGATCCTGGCTGGGAGCCTCCGGAGCTGGCAGGGGATGGTGTCTGAGACAGTGGAGAAGGTGTGCCGATACCTCTGAACAGGAAAAAAAAGAGAAATTAAGGCTGACCATAAAGGCAAAAATTACGTAAACATATATCATCCTTTGCCCATTGAGTTTCTCACTCTTTTGTGTTCCAAATAAAACTACTGCCCTGCAAAAAAAAAAAATCACTGCACCTGATTCCTTAAAACGTGAAACAACCAGGCTAGAGTAGTCAACAAATTCAAGTCCATTTCATAAATTGTTAAAAATCACACAACACCAAGTTATAGTCCAACAAGTTTATTTGGAAGCACTAGCTTTCGGAGCGCTGCTCCTTCATCAGGTGGTTGTGGAGTATAAGATCATAAGACACAGAATTTATAGCATAAGTTTACAGTGTGATGTAACTGAAATTGTATATTGAAAAAGACCTGGATTGTTTGTTAAGTCTCTCATCTTTTAGAATGACCATGTTGGTTTCAGTTCTTTCATATGTAAGTCACAGAATTTTAAAAAAAAAGTTAAATTCTCAAGTGAACTTTAACAATTGGTATCATGTCAGCCCAGATAATGCATTTAAGGTTTGAGCTGCCCGTACCCCAATGTTCAGACAGATTCTAATCTAAAAAAGAGATTTACAGAATCTTACATGGATTCATGCAATTTTTGAGCAAAATAAAACGTAATTCTGCAAGTACAAATTCACCCCATAAGCTTATATGTGTATGTGTACATGTGGGTGTGTGGGGGGTTTACGGGTGTCTGTGAGAGAGTGTGTGCGTGTCTATGTGAATGTAAGTGTGTGGTGTAAAGAGGTAAAATTCTGAGAGGTTGCGAGAGAGTGTGTGGAAGTGTATGTGAGAGCATAGGAGAGAGGGTCTACGTGGGTGTACAGGACATTGATACCACCATTACTCGTGGTGACATCTCCCACCATGGACTTGGCAGGTACTCATGTGACTTGGCCAACATTGTCTATCTCATACACTGCAGGCAAGGATGCCCTGACGCATGGTACATTGGTGAGACCAAACAGTGGCTATGGCAACGGATGAACGGGCACCGCACAACAAACAAACAGGAGTGTTCCCTCCCAGTCGGAGAACACTTCAACGGTCCGGGACATTCGATCTTGGAGGATGGTCACCCGAAGGTCCAAGGTGGACTTCAGGACAGGCAACAATGAAAAGTGGCTGAGCAGAGGCTGATAGCCAAGTTCAGTACCCATGGGGATGGCCTCAACCAGGACCTTGAGTTTATGTCACACTACAGGTAACCCCATTGCATGACACAGACACACTCTCATACGCTTGCACATACACTCCCATTCTCTCACAGATTTATACCCGTTTATACTCACACACATACACACCCTCTCTCACACAGACACTCATAACCACCCCGCTCCCCCAATACCCAACAGCCTCCCGCCACACATATATAAGTTTATGGGGTGAATTTGTACTTGCAGAATTACATTTTATTTTGCTCAAAATCCATGGAAGATTCTGGAAATCCCTTTTTTAGATTAGAATGAGTCTGACCATTGGGGCACAGACAGTCTTGCACAGGGCACCTCACACCTTCAATGCATTATCTAGGCTGACAGGACACCAATTGTTAAAGTTCACTTGAGAATGTAACTTTTTGAAAAGTTCTGCAATTTAAACATGAAAGAACTGAAACCAACATGTTCATTCTATATGATGAGAGACTTAAACAATCCAGGTCTTTTTCAATATATAAATGACATCAGACTGGAAACTTTTGCTATAAATTCTGGGTCTTACGATCTTGTAATCTACAACAACCTGATGAAGAAATAGTGTTCCGAAAGCTAGTGCTTCCAAATAAACCTGTTGGACTATAACCTGGTGTTGTGCAATCTTTCACTTTGTACACCCCAGTCCAACACCGGCATCTCCAAATCATTTCATAAATATGTATGCAATATAACATATCTACGAAGTCCAGATGTCAGGGAAATCTTAGCAGTGAGAATTCATTGGCAGGTTATTAAATCACTGGGAGCAGTAGAGTTGACCAGGATGACTTAATCATGTTTTGGTGGTGGATAATAAGTAATGGCTGCTGGTTTGAACACCATGTACCAAAGTGGAATAAGCCCAAATTGAAGGATTAATATTGGTAATTTAGTGGATAATTTAGTTTCATTAATTCACAGTTGATTAATGGGGAATAAACTGGATACATGGCAGCAATACTTATAATTTTAGGAAATACATTTTAGACGATGCAATTTGGGAGGGGGCAGGTTTTGATTAGATCAGTTGGCTAGATGGCTAGCATGCGACACAGAATTAGACCTACAGCAGGGCTTCAAATCCATGCACCAGCTATGGCAATTCATGGAAGCTCCTGGCATGGTTACCTAGAGCTATACAGAACCATTCATCGATCTTGCTGTTTGTCTGTGGTAGATAATAACTCACTTATTAATATTTAAAGTATTGATTTAAGGTGGTGAACATTACAACTGCATTCACTCATTACCTGGCAACACGAGGAGATGGAGCTTGAACTGTCCTGGAAGAACTCTAGAACACAAGACAAACACTCAATTTGCTGCAAAAGTTTTGGGATCAGCAAAAAGACAATTTCTCTCTTTGACTTTGCTCTCCTTTTCTCTTCTGAGTATGTTGACTAGTGTTGGGGGCACTGTTTCTCGGGTGGCAACTGCATTCTGATGCTTTGCCCCAAAAGCTGTTCTTGCAGGTATCAGCTTAGACAATGACATCAGTGACGGGGGACCATGGATATGGGTTAGCTAATTTTGCACTTTTTGGGAGGAGTCAGACGATAATATTTTGAATCACACATTCTCTTTCCCCAACTGCTGCATTGGTGGGGGGGAGAAAAGAGAGAGCGAGAGAGCGAGAGAGAGAGAGAGCGCGCGCGAGAGAGGCTAATGCAGCATAGATTAGGGTTTAATAACATTGTCTAACTCGTGTATAGGTCTGTACTAAATGGTGCACATGGGAAGGTTAGCAGTGGAATGACTAAACTTTTGTCAACACAATGCCTAACTGACATAAGCCGAAAACACACATATAGTCACGACGAGTGATCAAGGTAGGGGCTAAGAAATCCATTCAGTTATTCTCACTGTGCCTACCTTGAAATGTTCGGTTAAGGTCCTTGAATATTTCAAAGCAGTATCCTTCTTAAATCGGAACATTGCCATGAAGAGCAAAGATTGGCAGCGAATACTATTAATTATGAATTTTAAAAAAGGAAACAAAATGTTATTAAAACATTTTCAACACAATGGCTACAAAGAAACAGAACAGGGCTATGATACAATTACAATTTAAAAATCTGCTTCAGAAACTAGTAATTTCATAAAATGTTAACAGAAAAGTAAAATTAACTAGCTTCATTTTGGATGCAAGACAAACAATACCATTCTCACTATGACCACATTCCAGTACTTTAAATTTCTGCAGCGTTTAAGATCATACCAAGACGCACAAGCACAAGGAATAGCTGCTGCAGTCTGCGTTTTGCCACTCTGCCATTTAATGCATTCCTGACTGATAGCTTACCTCAACTTAACTTTCCTGCACACACGGATTGTGTTTGTTTATGGGATGTGATCATTGACAAATTCAGCTGCTGTTGTGTATCACTAATTCTCCTTGAAGTGATTGCGGTGGTGAATTACCTTTTTGAACCTCTATATTCCAGTTAGCATGTGTACATTAAAAGCGTTGAGAGGAAGTGAAATCTTTACTGTTAGGGATCCCCCCCACTTTTCTATTTTGTATGTCTTTTTCTAAAAGTAACATATCCTGGAAAATTTACTAACCTTGAATCACTTTGCCAATATACCTCCTTGATTATTAGATGAAACCTAATGTCTTTATATGTTATCAATTACATCCTATTCTACCATTTCTAATCTAAGGCAATGACCCAGCCTGGTGTTACACCTAACCTGACCAAGTGAAGTCAACCTTTGTGAACCATTTGTTTGCATGATACCCTTCATTAGTATCGTGGACATAGACCAATTATTTGCACGCTGCAGACCCCCAGTTCATTTGTCCCCTTTTACCCATCATCATTCACCCTTAACTGATAACGGCACACGTCCTGAATTAGCAAGAACTACCTTCAATATCACTAAGACCAAATAAATACTGTTTTAACTCCTGTCAAAAATGTTTCATCTTAACCCAGGTTCCATCCTTCTCCTTGGTAACTCACCCATGCTGAGTCCAACAGTGCGCAGCATCAAATTTGTCAGACACTGAGCCACCAAAGAGTTTTTATATCCACTTTTTCAAAATTGCCTGCCCCCATCTTTACAGACACAGACTATTGGTGAATCCTCAGGCTTCCAGATTTGATCACTCACTCTCCTTGTTGATCTTTTAAACATTGATTTTCACAAATTGCAAATTGCCCAAAATGCTGCACCTGCATCCATTGCTCTCCATCACCTCTACTCTCCCCCTTCTTCAGTGCTTTCCCTCCAACTGACCTAGTCTTCCTCTGTAGCTGCCATCCTGGCTTTGCCTCGTTCTACCAGAAAAAATTGTCCATCTGATTCCTGTAGCATCTCTACTGTCAGTCCTTCAGCTGTCTTATTCCCACATTATAATAATCCATCAACAGCCTCCTCACAATCTATCAATTTACCCACAGCCCTTTCGTCACATTGGATACTTTGAATTTGATGCATTTTATGACATCAAAAGGCTCAAATGTTAAGTGCAATTGTTACTTACCATAACACTACAAATATTTTTTCTATTGTAGTTGCTGATGAGTCAGTGAAGTTTTTTAGTTTCATAATGTACCTGCAATGAAGTTAGAAAATGGAGATTACACCAAATGACAGATTAGTCATTAAAACAAATTGACAACCAAACAGTCTCTTTTTATTAGGATCATTAATAACTGAAGAAAGTGATAAGTCTGTTAACTAGAGCAAGACTGGAGGACACTTACTTGATTAAATCCACTGTTTCAGAAAACATGGTGTAAGCAGACTTTGGTGGCTGTGCCTCACTTTCCATGGCTATACCACTTTCAACAAATGATAGTGCAGCATCCAAGTAGTTGAAAGCTTTCCCAATCTTATCTGACTGATAGTGAGAAAAAATAACTTAGTATTAAAAGAATGATTACTCTTCTCATTTGCTGATCATGAAATTTATATTTCTGAATTTTCAGCTGAATCCCTGATGAGTGTGGTTTCGGTTGCAGTTGGAGTAGTAGTTTGAGCACTGTAGCATCTTGTAGTTCCCCCCCCCCCCCGACAATGAAGGGCTTATGCCGAAAACGTCAATTCTCCTGCTCCTTGCATGCTGCCTGACTTGCTGTGCTTTTCCAGCGCCACACTTTTCAACGCTGATCTCCAGCATCTGCAGTCCTCACATTCTCCCCAAAGGTCATTGGGCAAGTTACTCAAGGATATCTGACAACTGCACACAGTATCATAGGAAGCAAATCCCTCAAGAGGGGGGAGGAAAGCTATTAGGTTGAGGCAGGATATGTCACTGGACAAGCAAGCCTGAAGCCTAGGCAATTGTTCTAGGGACAGAAACTCACACTCCACCATGTGACACTTAAATTCAAATTATCAATAAATCTACAATTAAAAGCCTCAGGTGTGCAGACAGTAGAATTAATGGATTGACACTAACACCCATCTAGCTCACTATTTCTCTTTTTAAAAAGTGCCATTCCTCCTCAATCTGGTTTACATATGGTTACAGCAAAGTAGTGGGTGGCACAGTGGTTAGCACTGCTGCCTCACAGCGCCAGAGACCCGGGTTCAATTCCCGACTCAGGCTACTGACTGTGTGGAGTTTGCACATTCTCCCAGTGTCTGCGTGGGTTTCCTCCGGGTGCTCCGGTTTCCTCCCACAGTCACAAAGATGTGCGGGTCAGGTGAATTGGCCATGCTAAATTGCCCGTAGTGTTAGGTTAAAGGGGTAAATGTAGGGGTATTGGTGGGTTGCGCTTCGGTGGGTCGGTGTGGACTTTTTGGGCCGAAGGGCCTGTTTCCAAACTGTAAGTAATCTAATCTAATCTAATCTAATCTAGTTGATTCTTAATTGCCCTCCAAAATGGCGTAGTTAGCTGCTCAGTTCCTCAAAATTACTGTGAAAAAGTGGAAAAGGAATCAGCAGGTGTACATGTGTCATACAGACTTCAATGATTCAAGATTGCAGCTTGCCATCCTCAAGGGTAATTAGGGATGTGTAACAGTTACTGGCTTGCCAAGAAAGAATGAAGAGGATAAAAAGCCTCAGTAAGGTGCAATTCATTCTTCAAAAATTCTAGCTTAATTATTGAAAATCTCCAATCATGTTTGGAGGACATGTTGTAGAACAAGACATGAACAGGACATCACAAACGACAAACAAAAGGAAAAATACATTCATGCACTGGGACAAAAAAATGTCTCCCTTTAAAACAAAGCTTTTGATTAAAAGTTTAATTTCTACAGATTTAGTCTCTAGTACATAAAATCACTAATCAGCCCCTTGCATGGCCCTAAGCAGAGCAAAGCCAGAGATGAAGAAAGATGCCCACTCTGAATCTGACAAAATTGATACTAAATGACAAAGGGATAAAACAAAATCACTAATAAGACAAGTCAGTCACAAATGTTGTGATAGATGTTAAGAGCCTTTAATCCTGATTTCATAGAACTCCTACAGTGTGGAAATAGACTACTTGGCCCAACAAGTCCCACACTGACCGCCCAGGGAGTATCCCACCCAGACTCATTCCCCTAACCTATTACTCGACAGTTTCCCCTGACTAATCAGCTAACCTTCACATCCCTGAACACTAAAGGGCAATTTAGCATGGCCAATTCACCTAAACTAAATTCAGCAAATGCATTATTTTCTTAATAAAAGTTAATTAAACAGTTCACACTAAAAATGTAAAAGGAATTCAATATTTGGTATGGGTCCATAACTTCAAAATAAACAAAATTTTTTTGCTTCTGGAGCAATTAGAGTGGCTTTTGTTTTTAACCAAAACATTCCTGCCCACATCACAAATTTAAAAATATACACTTTTCAACAGGCTTATGATCTACATCCAATGATCTACAAAAAGCAGAATAACACAAAGATATGATAATATTGAAGCTTCTTAATTTTTAATATTCAAGTGCCAAACAGCTTTAAATTGAACTCAGCATTCATTGTGCTACAGATTGGTCAGGGTTCTACTGAAGTTTTGTTTCCAAAATTCAAATGACGACTTTACGAGTCTGAATTGGGGGTTAACACCTACATCCATCCTTCGTAGAAAAGATTCCCAGTGAAATCAATTCTAAATTGCATATTATTGAGGAAATGGACTGATAACTAGTAAAGGAAGGATGAACAGGGATTATCAGAAAGCACAAATTGAGTTTCTGTACAATTTGTCACTAATTTAAACATTGTACTGCCCACAAAACTGACCACATTCCGTACTGGATTAACTGTCATCTCCATTAACGGTACCCATTTACGGTTCTTTAAGGCAGCTCGAGGTTAAGTTTGTTTTTAAGTGCAAAGACACTAACAGCTCACAGAAGTGCACAAATCAAGCTGGTAAATGGTTCAGCATTACTTTTAAAATTTGTTTTCAGCTATTTAAAATCACATATTCCACTGTGAGTAACAAGACATGTTGAAATATGTTTTTTAAAAAAATGATAAACCTATTCTCAGCTGAACAAAACTGCACCAAATTGCCATTCAAATATATTAAAGAGCCTCTCTTTAATATCAGGGGATTGGATAATTATGCCCATATTCTGGATTCGTGGTGCTGGAAGAGCACAGCAGTTCAGGCAGCATCCGAGGAGCAGTAAAATCGACGTTTCGGGCAAAGGCCCTTCATTAGGAATGAAGGCAGAGAGAGCCTGAAGCGTGGAGAGATAAGCTAGAGGAGGGTGGGGGTGGGGAGAAAGTAGCATAGAGTACAATAGGTGAGTGGGGAAGGGGATGAAGGTAATAGGTCGGGAGGAAGGTGGAGTGGATAGGTGGAAAAGGAGATAGGCAGGTAGGACAAGTCATGGGGACAGTGCTGAGCTGGAAGTTTGGAACTAGGATGAGGTGGGGGAAGGGGAAATGAGGAAGCTGTTGAAGTCCACATTGAAGCCCTGGGGTTGAAGTGTTCCGAGGCGGAAGATGAGGCGTTCTTCCTCCAGGCGTCTGGTGGTGAGGGAGTGGCGGTGAAGGAGGCCCAGGACCTCCATGTCCTCGGCAGAATGGGAGGGGGAGTTGAAATGTTGGGCCACAGGGCGGTGTTGTTGATTAGTGCGGGTGTCCCGGAGATGTTCCCTAAAGTGCTCTGCTAGGAGGCGTCCAGTCTCCCCAATGTAGAGGAGACCGCATCGGGAGCAACGGATACAATAAATGATATTAGTGGATGTGCAGGTAAAACTTTGATGGATGTGGAAGGCTCCTTTAGGGCCTTGGATAGAGGTGAGGGAGGTGGTGTGGGCGCAGGTTTTACAGTTCCTGCGGTGGCAGGGGAAGGTGCCAGGATGGGAGGGTGGGTTGTAGGGGGGTGTGGACCTGACCAGGTAGTCACAGAGGGAACGGTCTTTGCGGATAGCAGAACCAAACACCATTACAAGCCCCAATCACTCCTTGTCCAGGCTCATGAGCTGAACTGGCTGCTTGAAAATATACCAACCTGTCTGACATCAGTCTGAGCTTTCAATCCCATCACAAACTACATCAAACTACACAAACTACCCTCCAGATAACAGTCACTGCCTATTTCCATTTCTAACATTGCTGAAGTCTGCCCACTCACTGCTGAACCCACATTCATGTCTTTATCATTTGCAGATTCAGCATCGCTGTCAACATTCAGGCCAACAGTTCAACCTCCATTTCAGATCAGATAAAACTTTATTGTGCACCTGGTTAGGTTTCTCCATTACCTCAGTCACGCTTACTCTTTGTTTCCCCCCCACAAAATGTATCCAAGTTTAGAAATTCTCACCCAATTATTTAAAATAGCTTGCCTGTACTCCATCTCAAAGCTTCAAGATACTTATAGACCCATGAGCGGCACGGTGGCACAGTGGTTAGCACTGCTGCCTCACAGCGCCAGAGACCCAGGTTCAATTCCCGCCTCAGGCGACTGTCTGTATGGAGTTTGCACATTCTCCCCGTGTCTGCGTGGGTTTCCTCCGGTTTCCTCCCACAGTCCAAAAATGTGCAGGTTAGGTGAATTGGCCACGCTAAATTGCCTGTAGTGTTAGGTGAAGGGGTAAATGTAGGGGAATGGGTCTGGGTGGGTTGCGCTTCGGCAGGTCAGTGAGGACTTGTTGGGCCAAAGGGCCTGTTTCCACACTAAGTAATCTAATCTGGCCAATTCAACTAATCTCCTGTTTGGGTATTCATTTTCCATTTTTAAATTCATTATTAAGCTGGAGTGGGTTGAGAAGAGATTTACCAGAATGTTGCTGGGTACGGAAGATCTGAGATGTAAAGAATGGCGAGATAGGCTGGGACTTTTTCCACTGAACATGGGGGATTAAGAGGCAATCTGATAGAAGTTTATAAAATATTGAGATGTATAGATAGAATTAATGGTGGGTGCCTTTTCCCTAGGATGGGGTCAATTCAAAATTAGGTGGCACATTTTTAAGGCGAGAGAGAGATTTAGAAAAGATACCAGAGGCAATTTTTTTTAAAAAACAGAGAGTGGTTCCTCTGGAATGAGCTTCCTGAGAAATTGGCGGATGTGGGTACAATTATAATGTTTTAAATACATTTGGACAGACATGAATAGGACGTTTGGAGGGATATGGGCCAGGAGCAGGCAGGTGGGACTAGTTTAGTTTGGGATTATGTTCAGCATGGACTAATTGGACTGAAAGGTCTGTTTCCATGCTATATGACTCAAAGAAGGTGTGAGGTAAATGCCACATATAGTTGGCTTTATTCATGAAAGAAGCAACAAGTGTCCAGAATTCTATAATATCAAGATACAAATTGATAGTCTGGCTCATCAGTTGTGCTGGTGTTTTTCTCTGCATCGAGTTTAAAGTTATCATGAATACATATTAATTTTAGTGGTCCTTCTTTAAAGTGACCATCTAATTACCTTACACAAAAATTACAGCCTGAGTCAAAAGCAGTTTGCAGTTTAATTTGCAGGATTTTTTTGCAATCCTTTAATTCATTTTGCAAATATTTCAAATATTCCATTGTTATATCGTAGCCACATATCAGCTGGAGGCTCTCTAGAGATTATGTAACTTCATACTTCTACTTCACAAATCAAACTCCTCAAATCTCCTTTTGCAATATACTCTCCATTCTCAGTAACATCCTAGTGAACTGATTGTGCACATTTACAATTCCTTTATATCCATGCTGAAGTCTGTTTATATAATTGATATAAGGAATGAACTCAATGTACCAATCATTATTGTGTGTTTTTTTTGTAATGAAGGTTATTATTAGATTCCCTACAATGTGGAAACAGGCCCTTCGGCCCAACAAGTCTACACCAACCCTCCGAAGAGTACCCCACCCAGATCCATTTCCCTCAGACTAATGCACCTAATACTACAGCCAATTCACCTAACCTGCATATTTTTGGACTGTGGGAGGAAACCGGAGCACCCGGAGGAAACCCACACAGACACGGGGAGAATGTGCAAACTCCACACATACAGTCGCCAGAGGTTGGAATCGAACCTGAGTCCCTGGCGCTGTGAGGCAGCAGTGCTAACGACTGAGCCACTGTGCATTGTTCATATTTGGAAAAGAGGATTATAAAGTCAAAGGTAAATGTGTTTCTGAAACAAAACCAGAAATTGCTGGAAAAGCTCAGCAGGTCTGGCAGTATCTGTGGAGAGAAATTGGAGTTAATGCTTTGGGTCAAGTAAAGCCTCCTCATAGTTCTGAGGAAGGGTGACTCAACTCAAAACGTTAACTCCGATTTCTCTTCACAGATACTGCCAGACCTGGTGAGCTTTTCCAGCAATTTCTGGTTTTGTTTCTGATTTATAGCATCCAAAATTCTTTTGGTAAATTTGTTTCTGGTTTACAATTCTGAGAATTTTCAATTCTTTTAAGCACTGGGTCAAAATTGCACTTACAAGGAATCATGAGATCTAAGTGACTAAAATAGCTCCTTCCTGGGGAAAAAAGCCTGAACTGTACTCATCCACCATCACCCTCCAAGCTCATTCTCATTCTGAGCAATCTCTCTTAAATCCTCTCATGTTCTTCCAGTCAGAGGGGTGGCTAGGGGTACCCACATGGCCCCCAGTTATACCTGTCTTTTTGTGGGGTACCTGGAAAATTCCTTGTTCCAGTCCTATTCTGGCTCCTACCCACAACTCTCTCTCCAGAATATCAATAATATCATCGGTGCTGCTTCCCCCTCTCATTCGGGATTGGAAAAGTTTATTAATTGTGCTTCCAATTTCCACCCCGCACTTGCTTTCTCCTGGTCCATCTCCGACTTCTCTCTCTATCCTTCCTTGACATCTGTTTCTATTTCCGAGGATAGACTAGCCACCAATATCCACAAAATATCAATGACTCGCATCTACCTTGAATATATATTCTCACCCTGCTTCTTGTAGGGACTCTATTCCAATCTCCCAGCTCCCCCATCTCCGTTGCCTCTGTTCTGACGTTGCCAACTTTGACAACTGGGCTTCTAGCGTCCTCAACTGAGGATTCCCCTGTAAACTGTCAGGTTGGTCCAACCTATCTCCCACCCTTCTGCTTTCACCCCCTCTCTTCCCTCCTACACCAGCAATTGGGTCACCCTTGTCCTCACCTACCATTCCACCAGCATCCACATCCAGAGAATCATTAGCCTCCATTTCCACCATCTTCAGCAGGATGCCACCCCAAGCACTCATTCCCCTCCTGTCCTGTCAGCTTTCCACAAGGACCATTCCCCTGGGACACTCTGGTCCCAACTCCTCTTCCATTTCCAACAGCAACCCTCCCAACTCCAAAGCACCTTCCCTTTTTCCCTGCAGAAGTTGTAGCACCTGCCCATTTACCTCCACCCTCCTCAGTATCCAAGGGCCCAAACACACCTTCCAGGTGAAGCAGCACTTTACACAATCGAGTGTACTGCATTCACTGCTCACAATGTGGTGTCCTTCACATTGCGGAAATGAAGTGTAGGCTGGGTAATTGCTTCGCAGAACACTATGTTCTGTCTGCAGAAAAGACCCTGGGCTTCCAGTTGCTTGCCACTTCAACACACCACCCTGTTCTCTCACCAGGGTCTGTGTTTCAGGCTTACTGCAGTGCCCCAGCACAGCTCAGCATAAGCTGGAAGAACAGCCCCTCAATTTCCACTTGGGAACTCTACAGTCTTCTGGATTCAATATTGAGTTCACCAACTTTAGGGCTTGAGGCACCTTTGCCCATGTCCTTACCCCAAACCCCACACACCAGACCTTGTTATCACATGGTCTGCTATTACACACTACCCATTGTTAGCCACTGATAGACCCCAGTAACAGCCATTCACTTTCCTAGGCTGACCATTATCAATTCCTTCATTCAACTGTTTTCTCTCTCTCTGGTCTCTAATCCCCCTCTCCTCACTAAGTTCTGCCAAAAAAAAAACTCTTTCCTACATACCATTAGTTCTGAAGAAGGATCACTGGACATTAATTCTGAAACATTAATTCTGATTTCTCTCCACAGATGCAGTCATGCCTGCTGAGATTCTCCAGCAAGTTGTTTGTTTTTGACTGGACAAACTACCTAGACATTCCTGATGACAGGCTTATGCCCGAAACATCGACTCTCCTGCTTCTTGGATGCTCCCTGACCTGCTGTGCTTTCCCCAGCGGCACACTTTTCAACTTTAGAGAAGCTACCTGGTGAGATGACTTCGGAAGTATTTACTAAAATGAGCTTTTACAACCCAGAGAGAAACAAATGGAGATTCCTAGGATCAGAAGCAGGTTCTAGTGAGAAGATAGTTCCAAAGGAGCCTCAAGTAATCAAAACTACAGGGGAAAAGAAAACTTTCTTTTTAAGAGTTAAGTGAGAAAAAACGAGTTAGCCAGTGTCTGCGTGTCTTGGGGAGGGATGAAATGAATCAGATCCAGTGAATGTGCAGAAATCTACTTAAAGGAAACATTTATGATCTCATCAGTTGAGTAAGAAATGAAAGAGGAGTGATACTTCACTTGGGTCTAGGCCTGTGAGCACTTGTGAAGGATATTACTGAGAAAGAGAGTTGAATATATTTGCTATTTGCGGCAAGTTCTTCCCATGTTTCCCTTTCTATCTTGTGTAATAAACTTGTGTCAGTGTGTTAGGACAGCCTCGTTTGAATATGTTCAGTGGCTAACCACCAAGGTAAGCAAATTACAGAAATGAACCTTGTGGTCAACAAAATAACTTACCGTCAGCTACAATCATAATATTTTGTAACCTCTTCAGAGTCAGGCTTTCTCCCATATTATTGCAAATTATGCAAGCAAGAACCAATTAACCAAAGCCTTCTGAAAAGATAAAGCTGTTTTTTTTCCCCACAGTTCTGATAACGTCACTACCAATAACTTACCATGACGTCAGCCTTGTGCTTTACTTTTTTGGCTTCTCGTAAGTGATACTCTACTGGATATTGCCTTCAGAAAAAGTGGGTAGAGGTTAGCATGGGTTCTATTTTACAGCATATTTTGATGCTATGAAGAGCACTGAGTGAAATCAAAGTGAATTACTTGTCATCAAACTTGAGCAGAGGCCTTGTGGGTTTGGAATTTCCATTCGGGAGGGATTGCTCTGGAGTGGTTTTACTGGCAGTACCTTGGCAAGACACCTTTGGATAAGAAAGTTTTGTAAATATTAGTTTTAACCCTTTGAATACCACAAGTATACAAAAGAATCCATCAAGCTTCAACTTTGCTGAATGGACAGGCGTACCTGATGACATGGCCCGAACTTTCAAATGAGCAAGGTCCTACATTTCATTCCACATTTTTTCCTGAATTAGTAACTTTCAGGAAGATAGTACTGATAGCATTATAAAGGGTTTCAGTACACCACAGTGAGGGAAGAAATAAACTTTTCAAGCCAATTGCTTTTCACTGACCACTGCTGAAAAATGTATATTTATGCAGTGGATGAGCACAGCTGGTATATTTTGGCATACAGTGTGAAAAAGCTACTATTTGAGCAAGATGTCAGAAATCTGACCAAGCCTGCTTCCCCCTCAAAACATTTCAACCACCTATCACAGCTTTTGAAAGGGCAAGTTGTAAACAGCAGAAAAGAAACTGTGTACACCACTGTAACAATGCCAAAAGTTACTCATTATTTCTGTAGCATTACACAGTTAGCCATTATATTAACACTTAAAATCCTCAGCTATTTATGAAAACTAATGTCCATTGAAAGCAAATGAAAAAGGAAATGAAGGAAACTATTGAGACATTGATCTATGAATCCTTCAAATCGCATCTCAATAATTCAATAGAAAGCTACAAATCTGAAACCAAAATGTCAAAGATGCTGGAAAACACAGCGGAACGTTGGTGAGAAAGCTGCCGTGATGCACCCAACAGATCATTTTTATCCTTGTGACAGTATACTCAACTCAAATGGCAGGACAGAGATTTTGCAAACTGTTTTATTCTGGATGGTGGTGAGGTTGAAAGCAAATTACTGCGGATGCTGGAATCTGAAACCAAAAGAGAAAATGCTGGAAAATCTCAGCAGGTCTGGCAGCATCTGTAAGGAGAGAAAAGAGCTGACGTTTCGAGTCTAACTCGAAACAGTTAGACTCGAAACGTCAGCTCTTTTCTCTCCTTACAGATGCTGCCAGACCTGCTGAGATTTTCCAGCATTTTCTCTTTTGGGTGGTGAGATTGAGTTCTGTTCTAGCTGAAGCCATCCCAACAAAGCGCAAATATTCCATCACACATCTGCCCTGATCGTTGTACAACACTGAGGTTTTGAAAGACCTGGAAATGAGTCCTTCTCCACAGAATACTCAGCCACTAGTGCACTTATTAGAATGGATGGCAAAGCTATTTTCTGGTCAGTAATGGCTCAGGAGCATGTGAAATGTCTAGCTTTTGCCTTGCTTGTGGTGGCCATCAGGTAGCACTTGTGTGACACAAATCCTGATAGGCTGATAAAGGACCAAGCGTGTCGGCGGGAGAGCTAGGAGTGACAGGAGGAAAAACTCTCTTACTCAGTTGTTAGGATTTGGAATGCGCTGCCTGGGAGAGTGGAGGAGGCGGATTCCTTACATGGTTTGAAAAGAAGGCTGCATATATATTCGAAAGTGACAAGTCTAGAGGGTTACAGATATGGGGCTGGAGAGAGGGACTTCCCAGGCTATTCTTTCAGGAGCCGAGTCAGACATGATGGGCCTAATGGCCTCCATCTGTACTGTAAGATTCTATACAGCCTTCTTATTGGAGGAATCATGAATACAGTGGAAATATCACGGCACGGTGGCACAGTGGTTAGCACTGCTGCCTCAGTGTCAGAGACCTGGGTTCAATTCCCGCCTCCGACAACTATCTGTGTGGAGTTGCACATTCTTCCTGTGTCGGCGTGGGTTTCCTTCGGGTGCTCCGGTTTCCTCCCACAGTCCAAAAATGTGCAGGTTAGGTGAATTGGACATGCTAAATTGCCCGTAGTGTTAGGTTAAGGGGTAGGTGTTGGGGAACGGGTCTGGGCGGGTTGCTCTTTGGAGGGTCAGTGTGGACTCGTTGGGCCGAAGGGCCTGTTTCCACACTAAGTAATCTAATCTAATCATGCTCGTGACAGAGGGATGGACTGAAGCGGACTGGTCCCGAAACGCTGCCAGAGGAATTCCTGCAGCAACGTTCAGGAGCCTGATCTTTGGCTTCTGAAGATCGCAATTATCTTCTTGTCGGATACAATCCAGCCACTGAAGGGTTTTATCGTTGAATCTCAGCAAAACTGTAGCCATTTAGGTATTCCCTAGATATTGAGGGCAGATATTCTCACATTTCCTTTGACATTCAGTCTGTATCTGGATTACAGGAAAAAGTTAGTCAGGCAAAATCCGAACAGAGCATCAGTGAGCGGACAGCATGGGAAGTTTATTAGGAAAGGCAGCTTTTCTTTTAAGCAGCTTGAATTGCCAAACTAAACCAACCTTTCAAAATCCAGAAATAATCTTACATCCAACAACTATGGTGTTCAATAAAGCACAACGCACATTAAATATTTAAAGACTGCATTTGAACAATATGCCTGAACATGCAACAATCCACTTGATAGTTCTCATTTTTGAGCTGAAAAGATAAAGCAGTGCTGGCATTCATACCTTGCTTTTTAAGTGCCCAGACTGTTTATCCTCAGTTCTTTTGTGCTTAGAGGATAATGATCTGGAAGAAGAGTTAATCCTGCTGCTGCAATCCTTGCTATCAGGAGCACTCATGGTGGAGACTTGGCTTGAAGTACTAATTGCACTGTTGTGCTGTTTGTGGGCTACCTTTGCTGGTTTCTGTGCAGGAGATGGAAGTGGCAGTAAAAATGGGTTTTCCTTCTCAGAGGAAGACTGGGGAACTCTGAAATCAAATAATAATTATTTTGTTATCTTCCAGGTACTTCAGCAGCAAAGTGAAGAATGCACACTTAAGGAGTCAGCAGTACTTTCTAAAAGCAACAGAATAGGAGTCTAAGGGTCATGATTAAATTATAGCATGTTCTGACAGCAGACAGAAAACTTCTTTCTATCAACCTTGTAGTTTTAGTGGAATTGGATATCCAGTCTGAAATGGAAGGAAAAAGGGATAAAACAGAAAGAGAATGTTCCACTGAAACCTCTTCTTCATACAGAAGATAAAAGAGAATTTTGATGTCTTACTCAATCATAGTCATACAGCATGGAAACAGATATTTTGTTCCCACTCGTCCACTGGAGTTTCCCAAACTAGTCTCATTTCCCTGCATTTGGCCCATATGCCTCCCTAAAGTTTCCCATTCTTTTACCTGTCCAAAAGAATTTTAAATATTGTAACTTAACCCCCGTGTCTACCACTTCTTCTGGCAGTTCAATCCACATATAAACCAACCTGGCGTCCCATTGTTGGGACTACCATCATACTAACTTTCTTATATTTGTGAGTAAGATCACCCTAAATCCCTGGACAATAATGTTTAATAATTTCTCACCATTCTAACCCCAACTGTTGCTTTTTTTCCCTCTTCTTCCTACAAATGAGAGTCACATTTCACCACAGTATATACCAAGTGCCAATGTTTTAGATAATTCACATGATATAGACAGCAAAGTAGACAATATAACTCTTACACTCAGCACCTTCATATTGCAATGTTATAATATCTAGTCAGAAAACTCCCCTCCCTCGGGAACACCACCTCACTGGGTCTGGAATTGCGGAATGGACAGGGAAAGGGATTTTAATCTGTCACTGAGTGATAGTCTGTAAATCTCTGCTAAAAATGGACATTTGTCCACATTATACTCCATTCACCAATTGCTTGCCCTTAGTGAACCTGCTCATATCTGTTTACAGCCTCTTTGGTCATTCCCAGAGCTTTCTCTCCCACCCAATGTCAGGTTACCTGGAGATAGTATTCAGGATCAGAGGATATGAGCAGGAGCAGGCCATTTGACTTGTGTCTGCCTTGCCATTCAATATGATCATGGCTGACCATCAAGCTCAACACCTTAATACCACCCTCCTCTCATACCCCTTTATCCACAAGCTCATACTTTAGATTGTGCAAGACAGCATGAGAGAAAAAAAGGAGTCTATGAGAAAGAGATAGTGAAGGAAATAGTGCACGAGAGTGAGTTAGTGAAAGAGTATACGGAAGACATTGTGCTTGAGAGAGAGAGATAGTGAGATTGTGTATGAAAGAGAGGTTGTGCATGAGAGACAGAGAGAGAACAGAGACAGTGAGAATGTGCACGAGAGAGAAAGAAAGAGATAACGAGATTATATATGCCTCTTTTTTTGATTTTAGACAACATGCTGAGTTTAGGGCTGTGAAAAACATTTGATAATGATTTTACTTATATCCAGTTTAAGAAGTTAAATATACTTGTACATCAAGATCCTAATAATACAAGATCCTCCACAGACATATTTGATGACATAGTGGATAATACTAGACCTAGGCGATCAATGTTTATTGAAGCATAATTTGGTTTAAAGAAATGCAACATTTGTTCACGTCTCAAGTATAGACATTCACTTATGATCTACAAAGAAGTGATTTGCAGTTCAGCAAATTTATGTGCTAAATATATTCAAAATACACATGCAGGACGAAGCACTTTTAGCCATGGCTTGTGAATCAGCAACACAGAGTTCAACAGGTGTCCGTTGAGAACTCAAATGTGTTACATGGAGTATCTCTCTAATTTTAGACATTGAGATATCGGATACACACCGCTTATGACTGGATTCCTGATGGCTTGAAGAGGACTTGTTTTCTTTATTCAGCCTTGGCTTTTTGCTCTCACTCGTTACCACATCAACCTGAAACAGATAATTTTGCAATCAATGAATAGAAAGGAAATGAAATTGTCAATATTCAAAATTTAAACTTCATTCTAGGAATTATTTTCCCTCTCAATAGTCATAAAAGTGGAAAGATCTCCAACTTAACACAGGAGAGCAGCCTGGTAGTTTGACTGTTTCAGCACGTGACAACATCTCAGCAAACTGCAAGGTTGGAATCTGAGAGCTTGGACAAGTATGATCGCCTCTTCATTGCAGTGCTAGAGTCTGCACCACATGATCAGAATGGAATGTCTCTCCAGGAATAGAAAATTACACCATCGTGCTCGTTTTCTTCTTTGCCTTCTCACACACTCCATGCCAATCATAGCAACATAAATATCTCTAGTCAACTGCAGAATTGTTTCACCAAAACAGAGAGAAACAACTGCAAAAGCAGAATGAATTCTTGTATGGCTAGTAGGTTAACTTGATCCTGCTATATCATAATTTCTTTGTTTGCCTTAATGTTCTTCTTTTAAAAACTTCCCAACAGCAACCTTTTGAACCAAAACGTGACAATGCTTTCCAAAGGGATGCTAAACCTGCAAGAGCAGACTTCATGGGTACTTTACTGCATCTACGTTGGAAAAGTCACCATGAAATACAGTACTGCTTCAGCAACCTGTCTCACAGTCAATGAGGGAGTCTTACCTGGTGTGGCTTTTTGACATCTGGGGAGGAACTACCTGTTGCACAGAGCATTGTCCACTGCAGGAACTGCGATAGGCCAACAGCCAGAGAAAGTATTCTCAGAATTTGGTTGGGTCCCTGCCTGCAGGCAACGACAAAACTCTCCACAATATTCCTTTGAGAGAGATGGGGGGGGCAAGGCAGTTGCAGTGCAGAGGATTACTGCTTTCATTCCTATATTTCATCTCAGTAAAACTGTGATCAGGTAGAAGTCTAATATATGAACCTAAATTCCACAGGAATGCTGACCACCAGTTCAATTGGTTTCCTTTAAAGTTTGATTTTTGTGCCGATTTAAATCAATTACAAAGTAATACCATTACAGTTGGCTGCATCGTTTTCTCTTGTGATTAGAATCATGATTATTGCTTTTACATGACTGCAACTTCTCAAAGTTGCATATACAAATGACATGGTTGCTGATTTCATCATCTGCATTAGACCAGAATTTTCTGCCAATTAAGCGTTAGGCAACCCACAGCCAGTGTCTGCATTCTCGCCTTAAATTCCTGTCTTAGCCATCAATTCCATCTCCCATTCCAGCTGCTGCCTCAGGCTGAACCAAACTTCCACAACCTTGGCGACCCAGTCAGCCAATGATGTGGCTTGATTTGATTTATTTGTTACAAAATCCATCAAAAAATCTTGTATAGTGTTGCCACACTTGGCACTGTCTTAAAACCAAAAATAAACCAAAACATGGAATATAAAGAAAGAATAATTTTTAAAAAAAATTTAAAGAAAGTGTTCAACTTTACAGTCGCTCTTATTAAGTGCCCCGACATGGGTCATGGGCATGGTGGCCTGGCTTGAATCCTCTTCGCTGTGCCGCTGGAAGGGAAGTTGCCACTCAGCAGCGCCACCTTGCCTCCACTGTCACCCCCTTGCCAATGCAGATGTCATCAGTACCACAGGGTCTCGTACATCTCCCAAATTCACTTTTGCCGCCGCCTCCATGGGTACGGCTACCATTGGGAACCCAAACTCGCCTCAGACACCACGAGTCCACGCTGGGCTGACTTGTTGCTGCAGATACCTTTGCAGCAACCGAGCTCTTCAACAAGATGTCAGTAAAGAAAAAAAAAACAAGGAGAGAAAAAAAGGAAAAAGAACGAAGAGAAAAGCAGACAAGCCCCAGGCTCAGAAGCCCTATTCCACCGTCATCTGTTAAGCGAGATTCCAACCTCATCGCCACTCCATCACAAACATCCCTCGTTCTTACCACCATTACTTTACCAGTCTTTGTATACCTGCTGTTAAAATTTCCAATAATGTTTTTGTTGGCTCCATAGTTATTGCAGTGGCAGCACTGTCCTGGCCAGGCTTACGTAAATCCAAACTTACTCAGAACTTTGGGCCCATATTATAAGCCACAACACATCCCACTCAACCTGAATGTACTAGTATGTATGTATCAGCTCTAGGTGTAGCAAAGACTTCAAAATTTCCTTTCTGCAATTCAAATTCCTTCTGCCCACTAACTTGGTGAGAATATTGCATTCCTTCAAACCTTGCACACGCTGTCTTCACCTCACCATTAACATTTGGTCCTCAGCTCTTTGGAAGTGCTCCCTTCACCCTCTGCTCTCTCCCCCTCTTCCAATAAACACCAGCACTTTGACCAACCTAATCTAAATCTAATCTTTGGTTCAGTGTTAAACCTGGGGTGGGAATAGGTACAGGGAATGGGGGATGCGATGGGGAAGAGAAAAAATGGTTTCTAAAACAAAAAGCTTGGCAAGTAAAGATAATCTGGGATACATCACATGAAAGGGTGGTCAAAAATGGATTCAACAGTAACATTTAAGAGGGATATACAAGTACACGCAAGCACACATCCAAAAAGAAGCAACCACACAGGTCTTTTTGTCAGGAATACAGGAAAGGGGGAGGAATCGCACAACATTTTTAAATTTTTTTTATATATTTTATATATATATATATAAATAAAATGTTGTGCTATATAAAAAAAATCAGTTTTCCAACAGAAAACATTTTCAACTAGAAATGTATTAAAAAATTAAAAAGGATAGAAGACATTAAATTCAATACTCAAGACAGTTCCAGTAGTTTTATGTTGTGATGCCCAGAAATACTGCAGCTTCATGAAATATATTTCTGGATTTGAGTTTGTTGTGGGCAAATCCATTGTTATTTTGATGTCCAGATTGTTGTGTGGTAGTAAGTGATGTGGCACTTTGCACCCATATGTATAGAAATGCACGAACATATAATTCTTTAACTAGTGGAATAATATAATAATGTAAAGTGCATACCCCAGTGCAATATCTAAATTATAGGTATTAGACAAGTGACCATGTGCAGGTAAGGAGGGGCAAGAGCTTTACTCCTGCTATACACTTTTGTTTAGTAGAAATAAATGGCTGTTGATTCCTCCCAAATACCTCCAGCACTGCCATGATAATGAGGTTTATGGTGCTAACAGGAGTGCAGATGGGAGAAGAAATGGAGAGGTGAAAATCAACGGGTAAAAGTGTGAGATACAGGCAGTGCAGAGAATTGGACAGCCGCAAGTGTGACACCCTTACCCCAGGTGGGTTCGAGAGTTATCAGAGGCCCACTGTTAATCGCTGGTGATATGTAATGATTCAGGAACAGCAAATCACCGGGCAGAGTGGCTTGAATTAACAATTAGCACCAGTTTCTAAAAGACAGATCGCAGTTGATTCATTCAATTGAATAGTTTGCTGAAATAACAGAGGTTTGATAAGTGGAAAATAATGGATGTTGTCTATGTTGATTTTAAGAAAGCATTTGACAGAGTACCACATAGAAAACTGTGAACAAATTTGAGGCTTGCTGAAGAGAAGGATCAATATCAGCTTGAATAAAAAGCAGCTTTAGGATAGGAAGCAGATAATCATTGTAAATAGCTATTTTTCAGACTGGACAACATCATTATGGCGACTATGGGTCAGTGCGAGGACCTGCACTTTCATTTGGTATAAATTAATGACTTAGATTTTGGAACACTGAGCAAAACTTCAATAACTTCCAACCAAACTTGGAGGGGCAAATCTGAACACAATACCAAACTGTAAAAAGACACAGGATAGGCCAATAGTTGGGCAGACAAGTTGCCAATGAAATTTTACACAAAGCAGTGAGAGAGATGATGCACTTTGGCAGAAAGGATAGGGAGAGCCAATCTAGACAATGGCATAGTTCTAAAATGTGTGTAGGGACAGATGGTATAGGGGTTGGGGTTCCGTCTGTAATCTTTGAAAGTGACAGATGGAATCCTGGGCTTCATTGGGAGGCATTAAGTACAAAAACAACAAAGTAATGTTTAAACCTTTATGAAGCTCTGGCTAAGCAGCTTCCAGAACAGTACATCCAAATGTGGTTGCCAGAGTTTAGGAGGTATGACAAGGATCCATAACTGGGCACCAAAGACATTTCTCAGAATGGTTTCATGAATGGATGATTCTAGCAACAATCTTAGATGAGAAAAGCTGGGGAGATTTGATGGAGGCATTTAAGATAGAGTGGTTTAGAAAGGGCAGATAAAGAAAAGCTGCTTCCATTAGTTGACTGTCCAATGACCCTATAACCTGGAACTTACTGCCATGAGAATGATGGAAGCAAATGGAACGATGGAACGATGCTTCTAAACCACTTCTGGACTTGCTCCCACCAATATTGAAGCAAGCAAGCATTAGCAAAGGTGCAGGAAGCATTGGGCTACATTCACAGACCTTGGCAATGCCTTTGGAATACTAATGCTATGTTCCTTATAGATCCACTGCAGATATATACATATTTGTTAATTCATTCATGGGATGCGGATGTCACTGGCCAACCAGTATTTTTTGCCCATCCCTAAATGCCCAGAAGCAGCTGAGAGTCAACTACATCACTGTAGGCCAGACCTGGTAAGGATGGGAGCTGCTTTCTCTAAAAAGGACATTACTGAACCGGATGGGTTTTTCGGACAATTGACAATGGATTCATGATCACTGGACTCTTAATTCCAGATTTTCTTTTAAAACAGAATTCAAATTCTGTCATCTGCCATGGTGAGATTTGAACCCAGGTCCCCAGAACATCACCTGGGTCTCTGGATTAACAGTCCACCAATAATACCACAAGGCCATCAACTCCCAAAGCACATCTGATAAAACATCTTAAATATATCCTTCCCATTTTAAGCAGTTGACAAAAGCCAAACTTTTCTCTTGAACAAAAAGTCAGTGTTTGGTTGCCGATTCATGTAGATAGAGCTCCACACTTTGCATGGATTGCAAATTTTACGGAAAAACAGACAACCTAAAGCTTCACCCACACAGTTATAGAGAAAAAAATGAGATGGCAGAGAACAGATAGAAAGAGCACCTAAAATTCACATATATGCTCTCTATAAAATTACATCAACGTTTATGACATGCATTGGGTTCCTTTGGTTGAGAGGCTTCCAAGGCTCCCCAACAGAGTAAAAACAATTTGGGTTTACTTTACACATCGATCGTAAAGGAAATGACCTCATTCCACTTTTGCAAAGAGAGAATCTTCTGTATTTTGCAACAAAAGACAAGAAATGTCAAAGCACTTTTACTTTGAATTCACGGTGCCAGGAGTGCAATACTCAAAATAATGACTATAACCTCTCTGGTTCTCTCTATTTACCTTGGTTTGGGGCCAAGGTCTGTTACAGATCAGAAACTTATATATCATAAGCGTTAGGCAATACAATTCCAGTTTTGCAAATTTAAATGGAAATTGCATCTCCTAACACAGATGAAAACATAGCTAACCAATGAAATCACTGCTTTATGCTGGAAACATTATGTTTTCAGTGCATATTCTATAGCTGTTGTCCTGGATAAAGTGCATTTGATCCATTTGTTTCTTCTTTGAAGACTCGGAGGCATTAAATTAATAATCACTTATTGCTGTGAAGAATCACCTTAGCAGCCTGTGGTTACTCCCTGCACTCCAACCTTACTTGGCATAATAAGCAATAGCACTCAAGCTGACTCCACTGCAGCACAAAGGCAAAGTGTTTGCGTCAACTTTAGTGTTGCAATTAAATTCAAAAGGTTCATGAAAAGGCTCACCCACATTTACACCCCAATTTAGCATGAAAATGAGAAGGTAAATAAGCCCCCTTAAAACCATAAGGACATTCGATAGCAACACAAAAATCCTCTCAGCAATACTACTTGCTCTTTCCTGCCACAAATGACTTTTGCCAACAATTTATCAGCCGATCATGTCTGGGCAAAGAGTGTAAGTGAAAAGGGAACAGCAAGAAAAAGAACAACTACTCACCGGATGCTTTCTCTTGATCTTGCTGGATGAACTTTCTTTGCTCTCCTTCAATTGTTCCTGATGTTCCTGGCCAGTACATTTCATAACACGGTTCCTGGGTTGTTCACTCTCTTTGCCAGGCAATGATGGGATTCTTGACAACAAACTTAAATCAATTTTTACAATTAACGAACAGTGAACTTTACTGTCTTTTGTCGATGACTGCAAATCCTCAACATTCCTGATAGGCAAAATCTGATCTGAGAGAATTTTGTCATTTGCCTGGTTGGCTGGTTTACTCGGTTTAGTCCTATTTTCCTTTGTAATGGCTTTGCTGGTACTACTGCGGTTTTCTTCTTTGACCTTACCAGCAGGTTTATTAATATTGGTGTAGGTTTCCTCCCGAACCTGACAGTCAGGTTTCGCAATGCTGGTCCGTATTTCTTCCCTAACCTCATGTGCAGGATGGAGCAAGGTAGTCCTGTTTACCTCTTTGGCTTTAGTGACAGATTTGTTGACGTTGGACTTGTTTGCACTCCTGACCTCAGCAGTGCACTTAGGGAAGGTAGTCCTGCTTTCCTCCCTGACTGGTTTACTGATGTTAACTCCATTTTCATCACATTCCTGCTTCTGAGGTGAAAGGGCTGCAGGAAGCAGACTACAACACAAAGGTGGCTCACCTTTGCTGGAATCTTGATCTGTGGACAAAGAGTCTCTATTTATTATTTGCTTGGATTTGAAACAATTCTGGCCAGGACCCTTGTGCTTTTTCTTTTCAGACGAAACCTTGGCCGAGGGGTCAGATTGCCTTTTCTCACTCGACCGCTGCCCATCTTTTATTTTCACTTTGGCCTGCCCTGTGGAAGTTTGGTCTTTATCACCGTGTGTGCAAGGTTCATTTTCAGCTTTAATTCCTCCGTTTGCTTCAGGCACAAGAGTTTTAACAGATTTGCTGGGTTGGTTTTTACTGACAGCTTGCTGCCGAGTGCTGCCATCATGCGCAGCAGGGGAGTTCTGCCACTCACTTTTGTTCCAAGGTATTTCTTGCGCGGTTTTCTCTCGGCTAGAGCCATTACAATCATGGCCGTCCTTTGCTTCAGATGTCTGGCTGTCTTGAAAATTGTGCCCATTCATTAACTCACTGTGGCTGTCAGTAGACATTGCAGGTTGGCCTGGATTTATCCAATTATTAAGTTGCCATTTATTTGCTGGTGAAGGATCAGGCTATAAACCAATTGACAAGACAAATATGTAAATAAATAAAAGTGCAATATGTATGACTAACAACTACAGATATTAGAAGAAACTCCAAGATCCCTATTCAACTTGTAACAGTTACAAAATTTTACTGAATTAAGTTAGTACTTTCATATCCCATGTTGTACCAGAACCTCAAAGCAAATACAGGCTGTAGTGGGTGGATTGCCCACAAGTGCCCATTTTCAATTCAAGTAAATAGATTAGAGTTTGAGAATTTTGGCTGTCATTCTTTTGGGTGTACATTACAGAGGAACCTCAATTATCCGGCATTCAATTATCCGGCATTCAATTATCCGGCAAGATCGCAAGTCCCGATGCTTGGCTAAACTATGATTTGGAGAAGCCGGTGTTGGACTGGGGTGTACAAATTTTAAAAATCACACAACACCAGGTTATAGTCCGACAGGTTTAATTGGAAGCACTAGCTTTCAGAGCACTGCTCCTTCATCAGGTGCGCAACCACCTGATGAAGGAGTGACGCTCCGAAAGCTAGTACTTCCAATTAAACCTGTCGGACTATAACCTGGTGTTGTGTGATTTAACTCTGGTTAAACTATATTATCCAGCATTCGATTAACCGAACGAAATACTCCCTGCCGGTGTCCTTCGGATAACTGAGGTCCCTCTGTATATGGTTTCTTAATGCCAACACAGAACTGGCTGTTGGAAGTTGGAAGTGAAACATGGAAGAAAATACATTTCAAAATGGTAAAAGAGAAAATGATTTCTACAGCATTAAAGAAAATGATGTGAATCAGTGCACAAAGATGAGAGCAATGCCCTACTTATAGAAGCTTACCAGATTAATCATTCTGCTCCTGTTTTTTACTATAAATATAGCACAACTTTTAGGGGCACTAGATGCAGCTTCAGCCACCATTTAATAATTATACTAAGGAAATATTAGAACACTTTCAAAACCAAATCTATTTTATTATTTATGTACTAACAGATATTTGCATCAACAATGGCTTGTCCTCTGGTGTTTAATTTGTTACAGCCATTTTTTTTTTTAAAGTCACAAAACTTAATTGCCTTGATAAAATCATGCATGCTTATGCATTTTAGACAGAAGCAATTCCAAAAATGAACTAGAAATACACGTGAAAACAGAGGCAGAATGAAGGAATTTATCTCAGATTCTTTAACCTTGAGATCGTTAAAATAATTTCAGGGGTAAATAGACAAGGTTTTTTTCCCTGGGTTGGGGGAGCCCAGAACTAGAGGGCAGAGATTTAGGGTGAGAGGGGAAAGATTTAAAAGGGACCTAAGGGGCAACTTTTTCCACACAGTGGGTAGTGTGTGTATGGAATGAGCTGCCAGAGGAAGTGGTGGAGGCTGGTGTACAATTACAATATTTAAAAGGCATCTGGGTGGATATATAAATAGGAAAGGTTTAGAAGGATATGGGCCAAGTGCTGGCAAATGGGACTAGATTAATTTAGGATATCTGGTCTGTTTCTATGCTGCACATGTCCATGACTCCATGATCCTTAAAAGGATATTTTAAACTTGACTGAAAGAAATACAAAAATCAGAAAAGAAAGTCCAATCATCATTTCAGTCTCCATCAGCAAGGCTTCCACATAAATAACCTAGGTTCTTGGACATAAGACGACATTTGCCAACTACATCCATCTTTTCAACACCATTCTTATTTCACAAATTCAGGTACTATATTGCTATACAACTGTACTGAAGTTCATGGAAACAAGGTGAGAAAACAGAAATTAAAACACAGATAGCCATGAGCTAACTGAACGGTTCAACAGGCACAAAGCACTCGATTGCAAACTGTCTCCATATTCTCAGGTTGCAAAATTCAGTCAGCACTCTTTGCAAAGGTCACTTTCTACGTCAAAGATTGATGCTCTCAGATGTGAAAAGATGACCGTTTTGCATACAAATTAAGCAAATGAACTGGTTCAAGCTGGAAAATGTACTGCATGAAACAGCATCCATTTTAAAATTAAAAGCAAATTCTAAAGAGGAGATGTAAAAAGCCGAATTCTGAAAATTAAGCATCAGAAATAAAATTGAATATTCTGCAAGGGATCACTTTCCATTTTGGCACCTGTCCCCTCCCCCCGCTGCTGCAAGTAATTCCAGTGCGGTGATTGGACTCCAGTGGGCAAGATGCAATTCTTCTACTGCAAAATCAAACTGCTATGGTTCAGGGCAGGTAACTGTCTTCAACAAGGAGTCACTCTTTCCTTCTTGCAGTCACTCACAATCAAATTTGGTCTGGAGAGGACGACATAGACTCCAAGTCTAAATGTTCATTTTGCAACTTTAACTGTCACACACACACCTCAGGTGTTGGAGCTCTTGATGTCCCTTCACTGTCACTGGAGCTACTTTCAGTCTCTGAATCAGAGCCAGAAGAATTCTCAGATTCTGTCAAGTTGTTTAATCCGCCATTGGAATGTCTTGATATTGCTTCATCCCTCTGAGAAATCAAGGAAGCTCTGTGGAATAACAAGATATTATGACCATTCAGTGCATTAATAGTAATCTAGAATAATTAAACTACTCTTAAAACTGTGGTTTCTCTTAGCAATCATGTTCAGGATTAGTGTAAAGCACATTTAGTAAGTTTAATCACAAAGCAATTTCCATTTGTTAATTTTACCCATTTATACATTTTAATTAGTCCTAGATATGAAATAATTTGTTTTAGTTAAGTGAAAGTATTTCTTTTTTAATCAACTGTTATTTTAGTAATCATTGTGGTTTAAAAAAAGCTAGTAGACATGAAGGCAAAATATAGCCCTGCCGTTAATATGCCAGCTGAGATCAGCACAGAGCAGAAAGTGAACTGGGTTCACAAACTCAATATACATAATGAAATACAGAACTGAGCACAAAAAAATACTGGTAACAGTCATAACATTTGCTTTCTATATGCCCAGTTCAAGACTACTTCAATATTATGGGAACGGTCATAAAATCTACAATGCCATGCCTAAGTTAAAAAATGTTACACGTGCATGACAAATGTTTCGAATGGAGATCATTCCTGGTAAACGATTACAGTTCACGAAGTCCGCCTTTAACGATGTCTTTGGTCTAATAGTGTTGTACTTGATCTGGATTGTTCACTGTATCACGAGTCACAATTAGCAATTCCACAATGTACCAGGGTTTAGAAAATGCCAGGGTCTGATGTGGGACAAGGTCTTTAAAAACCAGCATTATTAAATGCTGCAAAGGAAGTGATCTCAGTTTAGGCCTGAATAGCATCAAGACCTTCATATGGTAAAGACGTCATTCAAGTTTTGACAGCAGGTGTACAATTGCATAGAGCTGTTGAAGAATTGCTCAGGACAGATCACAGAGCACTGCAGAAGTCTGAAATGAATTCCTTTGCATCAGTATAAATTCTGGTGGGCAATGTTCAATAATTAGCAATGAACTGCACTGCTAATTTGAAATCTGTTTAAAAAAAATTGAGGATCTTCGATCAGATTCAGAGCCTCAAAATAAATGTCTTTTAGTCCACGTACCTACCTATTAGGGGAGAGATGAAATACTTGCTTCACTCATATCTTTATCGTCTGGGATTGGTCGTTGAGATTGGAGAAATACTCACATAATTCCAATTTTCAAAAACTGGATGTTTCAGTAAAAAGGAACTATAAACCCATTAATTTGTCTAATTTCAATCACAGGAAAAATACTCTCTATGGTCACCAGCATCGGCGACATTTTACACTGCTTCTAGAAATAAAAATTGTGAATAAATCTCTGCTGAGGCATCTTGTAGTGTTGAGGACCTATGTTTGGATAGCAACATTGAATTTGGATAAAAGTAGCGTTCTGCACACATGCAGGACCAACTCCCTCAACGGTATAGAACTGAAATCAATTGAAGATCCTGGTGTTACAGTATCTAGTTATCTCTAGGTTTTTGACTAGTGTCACCAACTGAGAACCAGAACAAAAGTGCTGGGTTGCATTGCCAAAACAATTCAATTTACAGCAAAACGCATCTTGTACAATGTGGAATATTGAATAAAATAAAGGAGTCACAGGAACATAGGATCAGGGGTAGGCCAATTGGGCCCTCAAGTCTGCTCTGCCACTTGATAGGATTATGGTTAATCCATATGCCTGCCTTGGGACCATATCCCTTGATACTCTTGCTCAATAAAAATTCATCTACCTCAGATTTCAAATTTAACAATTGAATTAGCATCAGCTGCCATTTGAGGAAGACAGTTCCAAACCTCCACAAATCTTTGTATGCAGAAGTGCTTTCTAACATCTCTCCTGAATGGCCCGGCCCTAGTTCTTAGACCATGCCCCCAGTTCTAGATTCTTCAAACCAGTGGAAATACTTTATCTGCACTATCTTTTCTTGCTAATATTCAGAAAACCTCTATTAGATCACGCCTGGATCTTCAAAATTCTAGAATATAAAGGGTGAATTTGTCTAATTTCTCCTCATAATTTAACCCCGAACGCCCTCCAAGGCCAAAATATCCTGACCAAGGTGTGGTGCCCATGTCTGCTGAAAGTACTCTTAAGTGGAATCCATTGAGGGTTTGTAAAACTACAGCATAACTTCTGCATCTTTATACTCCAGCTCTTAATATCTACAGGCCAGCATTCCATTAGCCACCTTGACTATTTTCTGCACCTCACTGCAGCTTTTTTGTTAAAATAAGCTATGCACCAAACCCCCAAATCTCATTGGACATCCACTGTATTTAACACGTACCTTCTTAAAAAAGAAAATCCTGATTTATCATTTTTTTGGTCCGAAATGAATAACCTCATTCTTGCTTATACTCCATCCATCTGCCACAGCTTTGCTCGTTTTCTTTATCTATCAACATACTGTTGTAACTTAATGCTTTGGTCTACAATGCTGCCCAATTTTGTATATCCGATACGTTGACTGATCCACTTCCTGATGCTGCCTGGCTTGCTGTGTTCCCCCAGCCTCCTGCCTTGCTGTGTTCCCCCAGCCTCCTGCCTGTCTCTCCTGATGCTGCCTGGTTTGCTGTGTTCTCCCAGCCACCTGCCTGTCTCTCCTGATGCTGCCTGGCTTGCTGTGTTCCCCCTGCCTGTCTCTCCTGATGCTGCCTGGCTTGCTGTGTTCCCCCTGCCTCCTGCTTATCAACCAATTTTGAATTAGTAGCAAATTTGGATATTTGACATTTCAGGTCATGATCAAAATTGTTAATGAACATTGTGAATGACTGAGACCCCAGCATACATCCTTACAGTATATCACTAGTGACTTCCTGCAAATTTCAGTACTTGCTCATTATTCCAGTTCTCTATTTCCTATCCATGTCAGTAATTTGCCCTCAAATTCCATGGGCTTCCACCTTAAGTAACATTCACTTGTGTGAAACTTTATTAAAAACCTTCTGGATGTCTATAGAAACGCGGTGCATTTACAGAGGAACCTCAATTATCCGAAGGACACAGGCAGGGAGTATTTCGGTTGGTTAATCGAATACCGGATAACATAGTTTAGCCAAGCGTCAGGACCTTGCAATCTTGCCAGATAATCCAAAATTCAGATCATCAAATGCCGAATAACTGAGGTTCCTCTGTATTTAAATCTGTTCACCACCTTTGTCAAAAAAAAAGGTTTGTCAGGTGTGACCTACTCTTCACTAACTTATGCTGCCTCTCCACGATTAACGGAAATTTTTTTTTGAGGCGATCAGTTACACTATCCTTGATTGTAGGCCACAATGTCCCCACCACAGATATCAGGTTAACTGGACTGGATTTCCCTGGTTTCCCTCTGTCACCGAACAAGGACAAATTTATTCACCAAATGGTGGGTGGAGAGAAACATTCCAGATTTTCATGTTACACTCTTCCATTGTCCCACTTGCCCCAAATGGCTGTTGTTTGGTTTGACTAAAAAAAAACCTCAATACTGCTACAGGCGTGAGAGTCTACTGTGTACCTTGTGAAGCTTTAAGCCTGATGGACCTGATTTCCTTTTTCAGATAAAAGTGCATCATTTGTTCCAACTTTATCAGTTTGGTCTTCAACACGTATAAATATTCAAATAGTTACTTTCACGTGTATGGCCCAACAACACAACTGATGTCAGCTGGGGTAGCTGTTAAAGCAGCACAACTGCTTTTGGGGAAGGTAGAAAGGGGAAGAAATCTGGCACAGTTCCATCTCCAGTTATCACCCGATGAATTTCTGCTCGAGAAAGTGTTGGTGTGTGGAAGCAAATCAGGATTTAACAACAATTTACTTCTTACTGTAAAAAGGCACATGAAAGGAAAGCATCATTTGCAGTATGCCTTAGGACACCATTTCGAACAGACAAAAATCAAAATACAAATTTGAACAGAAAATAAATATACCTTTCAGGGGCAGAAATAGGCACTGGCTTTTCCATGACCTGTATTTGAGGTGTGGGGGAGGAGAGGAGGGAGAAGGGAAGTAATAGTAGGCATGGGAGGGAGAAGAGGTGAAAAGAGAAGCAAGCAAATCAGTCTGCTACATCTTAAAGTATGCTTACATCATTCATGCCTTCCAAACTACTTAGATACCCTTAAAACAACTCATTTTCACATTTATTGAAGAAGAATATAGAAATTGATATAGGGATCATAGACATATCTCTCTCTGCTAAAGAAACACAAGTAGTTATACAGCTCAAGGCACTACACTATATCAATCATGGGGCAGGACCCTCTTATATTTCAGCCAGAACGTAACCTTGAGTCGATGATTTTGGTACTATCTTGAACCACACAACAGGCCTCTAAGCTAACTCAGCTAAGCAGAGCCTAGATTACAGAAAGAAAAAAAAACAAATAGTTGGAAAAGCTCAGCAGGTCTAGCAGCATCTATGGAGAGAAAGCAGAATTAATGCTTCGAGTCCGGTGAACATTCTTCAGAATACAACGTTCTGAGGAAGGGTAACTGGACCTGAAATGGCAACTCTGCTTTCCTCTTCACAATGCTACTAGACCTGCTGAGCTTTTCCAATTATTTCTGTTTTTCTTTCTGACTTCCAGCATCTGCAAGAGTTTCAGTTTTTACCTAGATTATAGATATTCCACAGAAAATCAAAGACTAACCTGATCTCCATCACTGTCATCACTGCTGCTGATTTGGAGGTCATTTTCAAGTGTCCTGAAAATAAATTTACACAATCTTTGAGAAGGTGACCAAATAGGTAGATGAGAGTAAACCGGTTGATGTGGTGTATATGGATTTCAGCAAGGTGTTCGATAAGGTTCCCCACAGTAGGCTATTGTATAAAATGCGGAGGAATGGGGTGGTGGGAGATAATAGCAGTTTGGATCAGTAATTGGCTTGCTGAAAGAAGACAGAGGGTGGTGGTTAATGGGAAATGTTCATCCTGGAGTCCAGTTACCAGCGGTGTACCGCAATGGTCGGTGTTGGGTCCACTGCTGTTCGTCATTTTTATAAACGACCTGGATAAGGGTGTAGAACGGTGGGTTAATAAATTTGCAGACGACACTAAGGTCGGGTGGAGTTGTGGATAGTGACGAAGGATGTTGTAAGTTACAGAGAGACATAGATAAGCTGCAGAGCTGGGCTGAGAGGTGGCAAATGGCGTTTAATGCGGACAAGTGTGAGGTGATTCACTTTGGTTGGAGTGACCATAAAGTACTGGGCTAATGGTAAGACTCTCGGTAGTGTAGATGAGCAGAGAGATCTCGGTGTCCAGATTCTTGAAAGTCGCCACCCAGGTTGACAGGGTTGTTAAGAAGGCATACAGTGTTTTAGCTTTTATTAATAGAGGGATAGAGTTCCGGAACCATGAAGGTTATGCTGCAGCTGTACAAAACTCTAGTGCGGCCGCACTTGAGTATTGTGTACAGTTCTGGTCACCACATTATAAGAAGGATGTGGAAGCTTTGGAAAGGGTGCAGAGGAGATTTACAAGGATGTTGCCTGGTATGGAGGGAAGGTCTTACGAGGAAAGGCTGAGGGACTTGAGGCTGTTTTCATTAGAGAGAAGAAGGTTGAGAGGTGACTTAATAGAGACATATAAGATAAGCAGAGGGTTAGATAGGGTGGACAGGGAGAGCCTTTTTCCAAGTATGGGAACGGAGAGCACGAGGGGGCATAGCTTTAAATTGAGGGGTGATAGATATAGGACAGATGTCAGAGGTAGTTTCTTTACGCAATGGTAGTAGATTTGCCAACTTTAAGTACATTTAAGTCATCATTGGACAAGCATATGGATGTACATGGAATAGTGTAGGTTAGATGGGCTTCAGATTGGTATGACAGATTGGCGCAACATCGAGGGCCAAAGGGCCTGTACTGCGCTGTAATGTTCTATGTTTCTGATTAGATTAGATTACTTACAGTGTGGAGATAGGCTCTTCGGCCCAACAAGTCCACACGGACCCACCGAAGAGCAACCCACCCAGACCCATTCCCCTAATACGGGCAATTTAGCATGGCCAATTCACCTAACCTGCACATCTTTGGATTGTGGGAGGAAACCGGAGCACCCAGAGAAAACCCATACAGACACAGGGAGAATGTGCAAACTCCACAAAACAGTTGCCCGAGGCGGGAATTGAACCCGGGTCTCCTGCACTGAGTTTTGATTTGGCAAAGTCATTTGGGTTAGCAAATGAAAATTGATAAAATCTCCAGAAATTCGGAAATGGCCTTGTTATTATCTTTTTAGAACATAGGACATAGAACATGGGTGGCACGATGGCACAGTGGTTAGCACTGCTACCTCACAGTGCCAGTGCCAAGAAAGTATTCAGTTTGTCAACAGCGCAGTACAGGCCCTTCAGCCCTTGATGTTGCGCTGACCTGTCATACCAATCTGAAGCCCATCTGTTGACAAACTGAATACTTTCTTGTCTACTGTGCAGTGTAATTTTTAATTATCCCAGCACAATCCTCAAAGATTCAGTGAACCTAGATTTTTTTTTGAACCACAAAAATGATGAGGCTCTAGAGAACTGAATGAAATGTTTTACCATTAGTCAAAAACAATCCCAGGTATGGGCCAAATAATTACAGGGCAGTGTGTCAACAAATTAACTATCTTTCAACACTGATTCCAGTAATGTTATTTGGAAAAGCAGATATTAACCAGGGATAGTCAGCTTGGCTTGGTTCAGGGAAGGATGCATCTTACTCAAAGTGGATTTTTTGAGGAAGTAACACAGAATTGATTAGGGTAGTATAGTGGATGCTGTCTACATGGATTTCAGCAAAATATGTGACAAGGTCCCACTCACGGCAGGTCATTTGGAAAAATTCAAGTCGATGGGGTACAGCAGAATGTTGCAGGCTGGATCCAAAACTGACTCAGTCACAGGAATTAGAGGGTAATGGCTGATGGATGTTTTAGCGAATGGAGAATAGTGTTCCATAGGTTTCAGTGTTGGGTCCCTTGTTTTTGTGCTATGTGAATGATTTAAACTTAAATGTGAGAGGTTCAACTAGGGAATTTGCAGACATGACAAAAATTGGCCAGGTCGTTAATAGTGAAGAGAATGGTTGGCGAATGTAGAAAAACGTCAGCAGTTTGGTTGAGTAGGAGGGCAAATGGCATAAACAATTCAATCCAGAGAAATGAGAGTTACATATTCAGGGATGGCAAACAAAGCAAGACAATACCCAAGAAATGGCAGAATTGAGAGTTAGATGAAATGAGATCACGTTGGGTGCTTGCCCACAGACCTCTGAAGGTGCCAGGGCAGGTGGATAAAGATGGCAAACCATGTGTGAAGCTTTCTTTCACTGGGTAAGCTACCAATTACAAAGCAGGGATCGAAGACTGAAATTGTACAAGAATATTTGAATTGTGCAATTGTTTGCCAGAGACCAGAGGATGCTGAGGGAAACTTAATTGTACAACTGGACAAAATAATGGATTAGGATGGACAGGGAGCACAGTCAATCCGTGTAAATAGGTCAATTACAAGAGCATAAGATTTGAAGATTAAATTCTTCAAATTAGCGATGACGAGACAAAAGGCATTTCCACCCAGATGGTGGCGCAAATCTAGAATGTGCTTCCTGATTTGGTGGTGAGGTAGAAATCCTCAAATCATTAAAAACGAATCTAGATCAGCACCTGAAGTACTGTAACCTGCAGAGCTCTGGACCAGGTGCTGGTAAATGGGATTAGAATGGATAACTGGTTTATTCAAACATGAGCTGATTGGGCATTTTGTGCTGTAACTTTCATATGGTTCTATGGTGAAGGTTTAGCTCCGTCCCTGGTTTGACCTGGGATTTGACTGGAGTTGTAGGTCAGTACAACAACACAGTATATATTATTACAAGTTGATCTTAGGTCTCCAGTTATACATCTAACAATTGGCCACATTACCACAACGGTTAGATGTCCAAAACAAATCAAAGCTTGTGACACCCTTTGGAATGTCCTGAGAACATGAAATAAGTTTTGTTTGGTCTTTATGCAAAAAATGATTTTACTTATATCAGAAACTGCTCATTTTTTAACAGCACAGAAAATCTGATTTTAAAGCATCCATTCCATGTGGAATGAGAAAACATATGACCCAATGTAGATTGTTGAAGACCATCCATCTCACAGGTGAACCTCACTGAACAGGACCTGAAGCGCTTTATAACACTAAGGATGTGACAAATGATATATCAACATAAAAAATTCTCCATGCTCCTTGTGTGGCGGCCCACTTCAGCACAGAATCTCTCTCTAGTCAAGGTTCAAATTCAAAACTGGCTCCATAAAATTTTGAGAGAATTTAGTTGAAGCTGAATATTATAACCCAAGTTTAAATCTAGAGTATTTCCTCTCTCTTGAATCAGAATCAGAGATGCACAGCATGGAAACAGGCCCTTTGGTCCAACCTGTCCATGCTGGCCAGATATCCTAACCTAATCTAGTTCCATTTGCCAGTTCCATATCCCTCTAAGCTGAAAATGTGTTGCTGGAAAAGGGCAGCAGGTCAGGCAGCATCCAGGGAACAGGAGAATCGACGTTTCGGGCATTCTCCTGTTCCCTGGATGCTGCCTGACCTGCTGCGCTTTTCCAGCAACACATTTTCAGCTCTGATCTCCAGCATCTGCAGACCTCACTTTCTCACCATATCCCTCTAAACCCTTCATAATCATATACCCACTTTACTGCTTATAAAAGCTTCAATTTCGGATTGCTTTAGGAAGTGCAATCCAATTCTCTCAGAACAGAACTCCAACAGTGTCGAAGCAAACCATTTGGCCCATTGAGTCCACACCAAATCTCTGAAGAGCATCCCACCCAGACCCTTACCCCAATTCCTGCAACCGTACATTTCCCATGACCTAGCCTGCACATCCCTGGACACTATGGGCAACTTAGTAAAAACAATGACTGCAGATGTTGGAAACCAGAGTCTAGATTAGAGTGGTGTTGGAAAAGCACAGCAGTTCAGGCAGACATCATGGGAGCAGTAAAATCGACGTTTTGGGCAAAAGCCCTTCATCAGGAATACCAGTCCAGCTTTGGACTGTGGGAGGAAACCAGAGCACCTGGAGGAATCCCACTCAGACACGGCAGAAATGTGCAAACTCCGCAATCGCCCGAGGCTGGAATTGAACCCGGGTCCCTGGTGTTGAGAGGCAGCAGTGCTAATCACTGTGCCACCCACTTACAACATCATAGGCATAGCTTCAAATGTCACAGCTACCTGCAGTTCATCACAAAAATTTACATGTCATTATAATAACCATATATATAAAAATGTGCAAGATATCATAGCAGGAACACTTTCAGGATGTTCTTTTGAGATTAATGCTGTCAGGAGGAGAACTGAAGGAGTTTGGGTGTTTGAAAGACATTAAATCCAACTAAGGAACACCTAATAATTATTGCGAGAAATAGAAGTGAATACTTATCTCATCTCATTCCTCATCACTGATACCCCAAGGTATCTAAAAACTACTTTATGTTTATTATCACTTTGTTGTTTGTAGGAGTTCTCTGGGAACAAACTGGTCCATGCATGTTCAAAATTCCAACATCGACTACATTCCAAAAGCGCTTAATGTCTGCAGGGATCTCCTGCAGTCGTGAAATATACTGAATAAAAACAGTATTTTCGCCCCCATAGTTGAATCGCTTTTCATGTTAAACCTTGGAGGTATGAGCCAGAGAGAACTCTTCTGCAGATATCTCTGGACATTAATCATTAAAGAATTATTAAACAATCACAATTGTGTGGCTGAATTAAATACTTAACATACTAAGACCATGAAAAAATTAAGACAAAATGATGGAAAACACAAAAATATGCATTGTAATTATCAGAGACATTGAAATTTTCTCTTCTAATTTTTTTAAACTACTCTCATGCCAACTGATTCTAACTCAATTATACGTGATCCGATACATACTTCTAATCGAAGGAAGACTACTGTTCATGTATATAATGGCCATTTGAATGGAGAGTAGAGTAAAAATAGAAAGAGTATGATTGAACCTGGTTTATATATATTTAATGTAATGTCACAGAATCTTAATCCTAACACTGAAGGTGATTAAGTGAAAGATCCAAGTGGACAGAATACAAAGAAACAAAAAAGTGAGGATCAGTAATTGAGTGAATAAATTATCCTAAACTCTAATGCTTCCGTTAATCAAGTATTTTAATCTGAAGAATATGCCTCCAAATTTCAAGTTGTACTTAACTAATCCTCAAAAAAAATCCAATATTTGTTGAGAGACTCTGGTGTGATAATTTTTTGCATGCAGAGCATGTCACCTTCTCTCTGTACCTCTGCAAGCTAATCAGGTGGTGATATAGGTGCTAATCCTAAAATGATTGGAAAACATTTTCAAGCAGTTTGTGTTTAAAAATTCAGCTGTTTACAAGCAAATTGCTAAAATTGCCTTGCATCAGAAGGCGCATCGTCAGTATTTTCTTCACCACATAACTGCATTTAATTTTCTGCATTTAAATGCCAACTTAAGACTGATTACACAGCATAACAACTTTTGTGGCAGTTTGTGCATTTACAACTACTAGAGAATGTCACAGCACAAAACAAGGCCATTCAGCCCCATCAAGTATCTGTAAACATTTCTGACCACTGATGCTACCTTCTTCAACCCATATCCTGGTTTACTCTACATGCCCTTTAAAAGCTCTCTTTTGCAAAGACTAAATGCTTTTTTTGGAAGGAATGAACAAAATCTGCTTTAACAAAAAAAAATGTAGCTGAGAAGTACATTTCCTAAACAGTGTGTCAGGGAAGTTCTGTAATTGCCTCTGGTTTCAAGTAAACTTCCATTTTGGAGGTCCAGAGCTTCCAATTTGCTGGGGGCGGGGAAGATTGATAAAACCAGATAACGTAAAAACCACATAATTGGCTTGCAGCAGCAGGCTGAGCAGTTAGGCCTCTACAATTGGTTTTGGTTTCACTGAACTTTCGTTGAACAAAAGAAATGTTCAACATTTTCAATCCTGATTAAGATGGAGTGATCAGTGTAGAAAAACTTGAACGTGGAGACATTTTGATGATGGATGCAATCAAGCTTGGTTGCTATGCCCATGCAGCACATAGCCCCATTAAACCGACCACAGGCTAATCTGCAGAGCCATGGAGGTATAACCTGTACACCAGCAGGAGTCACTTTCTTCAAACAAAAAAAGTGTGAAAAGGAAGAGAGAGATAAATTGAAAAGGTTTACAAGTAACCAACTGTGACACTGAGCAGTAGTGCTTCCATATCACTTCTGATCTTTAATTAGCAAATGTTTCCAAAGTTGAACAGTCAGTGCTGTAAATAATCCCATCAAGGATGATACTGCAAAAAATAAACTTGCAGGCTGTGTTACTTTGATAAGGCAATTTGAGATGGTTTCACTTTACACTAAGGCACAGACAAATGGAGACTGCAAAACTGTGTGGTGTACAGTTCTAATTATCCTCTAGGGCAATCACCTAATTTGAGTATAAAATAGGCAAGGCTGCCGCAGTATTCCGATGCTATAAATATCTCTAGTCTAATTTAGACAGTTTAGCATTAAACCCCATCTGACTGCTTAATCCCATAAATCAAGTAGGGATTTATCACTGCAGCAGAAGGCAAGTTAATAATTAGGCAACTCCTTACAGTAAATATCAGGCCGGCTTTCTGGCATAGCTCTGAATTCACTAATTACTGACCAGCCAAAAAATAAACTATATTGTGCTTTTTGTAGGGTAAATTTATCCAAAAGTTGCATGTTACACAAATGCATGCTGACTTTGAATAAAAAGATAGAGAAATTTCTCGTGAAGCTGATGCTGCACATTGCAGGATAGAGTTCCACTTATAGGTCACATTCATATTACGTTTCCAATTGTTTTCGGGCTTCCTACTGCTGCCTCACCTTTAACGTTTGAATCTGCAGGGAACCGCAATGTCATAGCACCTCACCCAAATCACATAACCGTACAACACAGAAGGCAACCACTCACGTTTCTCTCAAACATGCCAGTTCTTCAAAGAGATTAAGTTCCTGTATGCAATCGTACGCTCAGTTTTTCCTCCACAGTCCAAAAATGTTTCTTATCGCAGTGACCTAGTTATTCCAACCAGCAAAATAATCTCTCTCTTTTTCTGCCTCACTCTTAAAATCTCTAAACCATCAAACCATCCCATAGCATTCTAAATTTCAGGAAATGCAACACTGATGTGCCTAATCACTGTGTGGAACTTAACCCTCGGTATCATTTAACCTCAGGTATCATGCTAACAAATCTCCCTCTTTCACTTCCATTGTTTCAATGCAAATACTATTATCTATTCTTTCTAGGTCTAAACTGGATTACCCCACTGACCTAGTTTGAATTCCGTTTGCCACTGTTTTGATCATATAAATTCTTAATCTCTTTATTTTTATACTTTCATCTATATCACTAATAATGCTGCCTGACTTTTGCCATTGTCAGACTTGGATCACTCCATCATCATCCAAGTCATCAAGTAGAAGAATAACTGATTCACTATTACGGATCCACGTAGAATGCTTGCAGTAGTAACTTGCCAATTGGAATAGATCCCCTTTCTGAAAGCAACAAATACTGGACATCACAGCAGGTCAGACAGCATCCATGGAATGAGAGCAAGCTAACGTTTCGAGTCCAGATCAATTTTCATCAGAGCCAAAGTGAAGTGTGGTGGGGTCAGCATCTATGCTAACGTGTGGGTGGGGGGCTGGGGTGGTTTAGATTAGATTAGATTACTTACAGTGTGGAAACAGGCCCTTCGGCCCAACAAGTCCACACCGCCCCACCGAAGTGCAACCCACCCATACCCCTACATTTACCCCTTACCTAACACTACGGGCAATTTAGCATGGCCAATTCACCTGACCTGCACATCTTTGTGCCTGTGGGAGGAAACCGGAGCACCCGGAGGAAACCCACGCAGACACGGGGAGAACGTGCAAACTCCACACAGTCAGTCGCCTGAGGCGGGAATTGAACCCGGGTCTCTGGCGCTGTGAGGCAGCAGTGCTAACCACTGTGCCACCGTGCTGCCCATGGTGTGAGAGAGGTGGGTGTAGACTGCTGCTGGAAAAAACACCCATCACTCGGGTTTCCGCCCTTGCCCCTTCCTGTCACTCAACTGTGATCGGGGGTTCCCTTGTCCTTACGTTTCATCCCAAAGGGTCATTCTCTGCCATTCCAGACAACTCCAGCAGATCACCACCACCAAGCACATCTTCGCCTCATTCCCCTGTCTGCATTTCACAGGGATCATTGCCTCTGGGACACGCTAGTCTATTCCACAACCACCATTACTGCCCACCACACCCCGTGGCACCTACCCATGTAACTGCATAAGGTGCAACACCTGTCCCTTCATTTCCTCACTGTTCACCATCCAAACATTCTTAAACATTCTTTCCAGGTGAAGCAGCATTTCACCTGTACCTTCTCCAGCAAATCCTCCAGCATGCTGAGGACAGACATGTGGGCATGCGAGCAGGACGATGTGTTAACCGGCTACAGGAAGGTCAGAGTTCCTGCTTTTGCACAGACTGAAGAAGGTGTGCTATACTTGCTGCACCCAATGTGGCCTATTCTACATTGGGGAGAAAGTGAGGTCTGCAGATGCTGGAGATCAAAGTTGAAACTTTATTGCTGGAACAGCACAGCAGGTCAGGCAGCATCCAGGGAACAGGAGATTCGACGTTTCGGGCACAGGCCCTTCCTCAGGAATGAGCAGAGAGTGTTCAGCAGAAGATAAAAGGTAGGGAGGAGGGACTTGGAGGAGGGGCGTTGGAAATGTGATAGGTGGAAAGAGGTCAAGGTGAGGGTGATAGGTCGGAGTAGGATGGAGGCGGAGAGGTCAAGAAGAAGACTGCAGGTCAGGAAGGCGGTGTCGGGCTGGAGGGATCCGGCTGAGACAAGGTGGGGGGAGGGGGGGGGATGAAGAAACTGGTGAAGTCCAAGTTCATCCCCTGCGGTTGGAGGGTTCCCAGTCGGAAGATAAGACGCTCCTCCTCCGACCGTCGGGTTGTTGTGGTTTGGCGGTAGATGAGTCCAATGACCTGCATATCCTCGGTGGAGTGGGAGAGGGAGTTGAAATGCTGTGCTACAGGTTGGTTGGGTTGGTTCGTCCGGGTGGCCCAGAGGTGCTCTCTGAATCGCTCCGCAAGTAGGCGGCCTGTCTCCCCAATATAGAGGAGGCCACACCGGCTGCAGCGGATGCAGTAGATGATGTGGGTGGAGGTGCAGGTGAATCTGTGGCGGATATGGAAGTTTCCTTTGGGGCCTTGGAGAGAAGTGAGGGGGGAGGTGTGGGCGCAAGTGTTGCACCTCCTGCGGTTGCAAGGGAAGGTGCCGGGAGTGGAGGTTGGGTCGGTGGGGGGTGTGGATCTGACAAGGGAGTCGCGGAGGGAGTGGTCTCTACGGAAAGCTGATAGGGGAGGGGAGGGAAATATATCCTTGGTGCTGGGGTCTGTTTGGAGGTGGCGGAAGTGACGGCGGATGATGCGCTGTACATGGAGATTGGTGGGGTGGTAGGTGAGGACCAGTGGGGTTCTGTCCTGGTGTCGGTTGGAGGGGCGGGGCTCAAGGGCGGAGGAGCGGGAAGTGGAGGAGATGCGGTGGAGGGCACCGTCGACCACGTCGGGGGGGAAATTGCGGTCCTTGAAGAAGGAGGCCATCTGTGTTGTACGTATTTTGAACTGGTCCTCCTGGGAGCAGATGCGGCGGAGACGAAGGAATTGGGAGAATGGGATGTCGTTTTTACAGGGGGCAGGATGGGAGGAGGTGTAGTCCAGGTAGCTGTGGGAGTCGGTTGGTTTGTAGTAGATGTCCGTGTTGATTCGGTCGCCTGAGATAGAAACAGAAAGGTCTAGGAAGGGGAGGGAGGAGTCCGGGACTGTCCAGGTGAATTTGAGGTTGGGGTGGAACACCTGGACAGTCTCCCCACTGGTCCTCACCTACCACCCCACCAATCTCCATGTACAGCGCATCATCCGCCGTCACTTCCGCCACCTCCAAACAGACCCCAGCACCAAGGATATATTTCCCTCCCCTCCCCTATCAGCTTTCCGTAGAGACCACTCCCTCCGCGACTCCCTTGTCAGATCCACACCCCCCACCAACCCAACCTCCACTCCCGGCACCTTCCCTTGCAACCGCAGGAGGTGCAACACTTGCGCCCACACCTCCCCCCTCACTTCTCTCCAAGGCCCCAAAGGAAACTTCCATATCCGCCACAGATTCACCTGCACCTCCACCCACATCATCTACTGCATCCGCTGCAACCGGTGTGGCCTCCTCTATATTGGGGAGACAGGCCGCCTACTTGCGGAGCGATTCAGAGAGCACCTCTGGACCACCCGGACGAACCAACCCAACCAACCTGTAGCACAGCATTTCAACTCCCCCTCCCACTCCACCGAGGATATGCAGGTCATTGGACTCATCCACCGCCAAACCACAACAACCCGACGGTCGGAGGAGGAGCGTCTTATCTTCCGACTGGGAACCCTCCAACCGCAGGGGATGAACTTGGACTTCACCAGTTTCTTCATCCCCCCCTCCCCCCACCTTGTCTCAGCCGGATCCCTCCAGCCCGGCACCGCCTTCCTGACCTGCAGTCTTCTTCTTGACCTCTCCGCCTCCATCCTACTCCGACCTATCACCCTCACCTTGACCTCTTTCCACCTATCACATTTCCAACGCCCCTCCTCCAAGTCCCTCCTCCCTACCTTTTATCTTCTCCTGCTGAACACTCTCTGCTCATTCCTGAGGAAGGGCCTGTGCCCGAAACGTCGAATCTCCTGTTCCCTGGATGCTGCCTGACCTGCTGTGCTGTTCCAGCAATAAAGTTTCAACTATTCTACATTGGAGAAACCAAACAGACCCGGTGACTGCTTTGCAGCACATCTTCAGTCTGTGCAAAAGCAGGAACCCTGACCTTCCTGTAGCCGGTCATTTTAACACAATTACCTGCTCGCATGCCCTCATCTCTATCCTCAGCATGCTGCAGTGTTCCAGTGAATCACAGCACAAACTGGAGGAACAGCATCTCATCTTCAGAGTAGGCACTTTACAGTGTTCTGGACCTAATACGGAGTTCAACACCTTTAAATTGTGAACCAATGTGCATTCCTTCTGGGGTTTTTTTAAGCTTTACTTGTGACATTCTCTGTTATCACACCCTCTCCCCCAGCCCCCACCACCACCCACCTGAGTGGGACTGTTTGCTCTTTCAAGTCCTGAAGAAGGATTACACCTGAAACTTGACTTCGTCACCTCCTGATGCTTCCTGGCTTGCTGTGTTCTTCCAGCTTCCTGCTTGTCTAATTTGGATTCCAGCAGCTGCAGTTTTGTGCGTCTCTCTAACCCTTTCAAGTCTGGCAGGTAGACACACTATTGTTCTGCCATTAGCACATTCTGATCACTTAATCTGAACTATTAACATCTTTTCTCCAGGAGCACCTGGCACCCACTACCATCCCCGCCCCATTGCCTAAATGCTGTCCCCACACATTTCACTTCAGCTCTGATAAAGTCAATTGGACTCAAAATGTTAGCTTGCTCTCTCTCTCCATTGATGCTGTCTGACCTGCTGTGATTTTCAGCATTTGTTTTCAGTAAAGATTACAGCATGTGCAGTATTTTATTCCTATCTCCCTTTTCTTCCTACATATCTCTCGATAAGCAAATCAATCTGATCAATATTTTGCCCTCATTTCCACAAGTTTGACTTTAACTCTCAGTCTCTTATGGAAGTCTGTCACAATTGCCTTATGGAAATCCCTATAAATGTAGATTTATAAACACAAAGGCCCCTTGAACCTTTTTTTCAAGATTACATAATCCAGTAATATTCAAATAGCCAGCATTCTAAAGCAATGCACAGAGCTATATATCCATGCAATTTGTCTTTAAATAGGCATTGGAGGAGATTGTGTTTTATTCCCAAAAAAGCAATGCTAATAAATAAAATAATTCAGCCCAGAAAGTGTTCAGCATTTTGTAATCAATTTTAAGCCATAAATATTCCACCATCTTGACGTAAACTGATTAACAGGACACTGCAATTTAAGATGTAGGACAACTCATTGCGGGTCTTCTACAGAGTTAACAAGAAAGAAACGCAAAACTCACATTCCTCAATACTTGTGAAATGAATAGGAGAACAAAAGCCAGTCTACATGGTTTAAAGGTGGTAAAACCAAATTGCCAAAAACAGTTCAGCACTTCACATCATTTTAAAGAGCTAATAAAATTCAACAAAATTAAGGAGGTTATTACTGTCAAGGAGCAGCCAATAACATTGTGTTTTATGAGATTGGAAGGGGAACATGGAGGTTTGCCAGCCCACAATAGATTAAGAGAAAGAGAAGGATGTCACCCACACTCTATCCAATTGTTACCTAACAGCATTGAAACAGATACACGAATTTGCTGTGCTGCCTATTTTAGCATCGACAACAGGAAGGATTATGCTAACTAAATTTGAGGAAGAGTACACCAGGTTAAAAATTTTATAAATACAACTGACAAACAAGAGATTGCACACAAGTCATTCAAGACAGCAAAAACAAAATCACAGTTGTATTTTAAAGAAAATATGTACTTACGAATTCTCCCCTCGAGAACTTTGTGGAAGGATCTCACATTTCTCTGGAAAATAAAGTGCAGATGGAACACAAAGGAAGAGCTAGTAGCACACATCCTGCTATTTACTTTGATCAATCTGAAGTTCAAGTTTCAATCAACTAATAAACGGCTCTGGTTTCTAAATGGCCCAAATCTAAATTAATAGTTTAATTTATCACAAGCATATTGTATTCCAGTCCCATCTGCTCCAGAGATGTGTAGTAACGTCTGAACAGATTGTGTAGAAAATACATTTGGCCTGCATGAATATTTTTATTTAAAAATTCACTTTGCACCTGGAGAAATCCAAGATTCATTACTAATTCTTGAACTCAACATCACAGATTATGCATAACTTGTTCTGGAGCCCTGCAGTGACAAGATGCTCAAAGCGGAGAGAAAGAGTATCATTGTATTATTCAGATCTGGACACAGCAACCTTGCCAATTCATTGATTATAGAGATGCAAGCAAAGTTTGGCTATTATTTGACAATTCTTAAAGGTCGGCATAATAATACTTCAAATGTATTTCATTGATTTAAGCACCCTGGGATATCCTAAGGTTGCAAAATGCACTATACAAATGCCAGACTTTCTTTAAGCCAAAACAATCTTGTACATATTTTTTAAAGTTATTGTTTTAACTAAAATTTGCATTTGTTCTAATTAATGACTAAATATACTGTAAGAAAACCATAGTTAGAAATAACATAATGCAATGATGATGCAGTAATTTAATTTTATGCATAAAAGAAGCCATCGATCAAAATGGCTATTGTTTCACTTGTGGTGCAGTGGTAGTGTCCCTATCCTTGCACCAGACGGCTTGGGTTCAAAAACCACCTGTTCCAGAGATGGGATAGCAACTCTGAACAGGCTGATGAAAATACTTTTTTTCTGCTTGACTTCAACAGAAAAATCTGGATTGTTGTGACAAATCCACACTCGGTTTGGAGTCAGCTGATTGAACTACCTGCGTCAGCAATGCATAGTGAAAGGGACCTCAGCCAAAAGCCCAACTTGAAATCGTGGCCAGTCAACAATAGATTAAAAAGAGCGTGATTTAAAGAGGTTAATGCCTCGCTTATATCAGAGGTCAGGGCCTGAACAACAAGTATTTGGATCATTTGATTCCTGACTGGCAGTATAATCCAAGTGGATTTATAAAAGTCCATTCCTGCATCAATAAGCACTGGAGTACTTACAGCCACATATTTGGTCATCGCAACCTTATCTGGTTAATGGACTATGACTTCGTGCTTCACGCACGAGCTTAAAGGCTTGTGACAAGGAAAGAATCTCTACAAATATCATAATATTTGCATATAGGTATTCATTTTAAAAGTGACTTTGTCTCACTTAATGCTTTTATGCCCCCAAGACAAGTGACATTTTGTTCGTAGGATCTAGTTGGAATGGTTGGAAGGGAAGCTAGAGTTCAAGAACAGTGATGGGGAAAGATGGAAGTCAGGCAAGTTAAAATGCTTGCTGTTGTTTGAGTCGAGGGGAATTCTGGCACCAAGTTCCTAAATGTTTGCATGCATAACCAGAAGATGCCAAAGAAATATCTTTTAAACCAACTGACCAGACTCGGAGACATGGGTAATGTCAGCACAGCCTGCTGGGTTTTGAGTTCCCCCTGCCAATTTCTAGAAGCATCCATTGGGCCCATCAAAACTGCGTCTGGTGTAATGGCGATCTGTCACTGTGCACCAGAAGCACTTCCAATCGGAACTGCTTCTGGTACCTCATATTGGTAACAATTGGCCTGATGCAACTCTCACTTCCTGAAAAATCTCTTGGGGCTCAACCATCCGTGAAACAGTGCCAAGATCACTTGTAACGGAGTCACTTTGTTATGGAGTGTGTATCGGAGGCTCTCGTTCCCAATAACCTGGGAATGCAAGCCAAGTGGGTGGGTGGCTCTACAGAGTTTTGGAATCACAGAAATAGAGGACTGAAAGCAAGCAAGCTTACAACATCTGTATTGGGCACTCATTTTTATGGTCTTCTTTATATATTGGAGAAGAGTTGTGAAGCTATTAGGAAAGGGCAGTAACTGCCCCAGGCTCTCACCAAATGAAGTCAGGTTGTGGAATTTTCTGTCACCATTCACAGTTTTACCACAATAAACTGGTTCACTGTAACATAACTTGTCACTTTTAACTAGTATTTTAATTAGTTTATACTACAAAATAAAGACTAGTCATTGTTTGTTTATATGTGCAAAGAAAACCCAATCTCAGTAGCTTTTAGAATTTTAAACACTACTAGTAAAATCAAATGAGTTATTACTCACTGTGTCCTATAAAACCAGAAGGGGCATGCTGGGTGTCCTAGATACAAAGAAAATATCTCAGTGTTTTCGGTTATGAGCCTCACATTTTAAAAAATAATTCTTGAATTCAAAGTGTGCACAGATCAATTTCTCTCCGCATTGCAAATACTTTTCCTCGAAAACACTTGAAATTTAATATTTTCTTTTTATTTAATTTCAGCAAATAACGTCACATAAAATACTTGGTTAGTTCTATTACCTATCTGATGCTCATCACATACCTTGTTTTGGAACGGAAATTTCGATGATTCTGTTGTGCTGGGCGTTTGAATGGCAGTCAGAGGTGGTGGCCATGATTGCGTCATTTCCTGTAAGACAACCAAAATAAGTCAACCAGGAGATTTCCATCTCAGTCAGTCAAGGAGAATCCCAAGTACAGAAGGAGTCAGCCTGATGCTAGGGACTCCCAATGTAGAAGGTAATAATAGGGGCCGTATGGACGTGGGAAATCGTTTCTAATCATGGGAACATCTGGAACTAATTAAGCATTCCAGACAAAACAAAGCAACAACAAAGGGGCATTTTATTAAAGTGCACAGAATTTATATATTCGCAAGCTGTAGACATAAAGCCTGTACTAAGAGTGCTCATGGGTAATTTGCAAGTCCTTATGGCTGGCTAAGAGTGATTGGTTTAGATCCCTGTGCCTAGTACACGCATTAGAAAGTGGTGGTAATATGATGGAGTAATATACTTTAAATTAATATTGATCAAGAGAAAGCTATGTAACCAAAAACATTCACCTTGCACTTATCAGGACAAGCACAAGAATTGTGATCATATGAAATCTGAATGGTTGTCTCTTTTCAGCAACCAACTTCTTTGCTACCAAGCGACACATACTGTTAATGGAAAACGCAAACAAATACAATGGAGGAATGTTTAAATATAATGAAGATAGATCAGAAAAGTAAAAACCAAACAAGGAAATACAGTAGACTGCTTTAAATGGAAGCTTGCTCATTTTGATTTTGGACCATTAGCAACCTACATTTTGGTCTTCTGCACGTTGCTCAATTTCAGATTATTCAACAAATCAGTTAAGTTTAATATTGAGATCCGAACTTAAAATCCAAAGTACTTGCAACATGGCAACACTGAATTTATTAAAAGTATATTTGGGCACATTCATGAGATATGGGTGCCATAAGCTGGGCTAGTATTTACTGCCCATCCTCAGATGCCCTTGTGAAGCTGGTGGTAAAGCTGCCAATTTCATGTAGATAGATCCAGAACACCATTAGGAGGGAGTTCCAGGATTTTGCCTAGCTACATTCAAGAAACGGTGATATGTTTCCAAGTCAGGATGGAGGGAACTTGGAAACACCATCACCTGCAAGTTGCCCTCCAAAGTATCTGCTGCCCTCGTCATGGGTTCGGAAAGTGCTGGCTAAGGAGCCTTGGTGAATTTCTGCCCTGCATCTAGTGGATGGCATACACTGCTGTTATTGAGTGTCAGTGTTGGAGGGAGTGGATGATTGCGGATGTGGTGCCAATCAAGCGATCTGCTTTGTCCTGGCTGGTGTCAAGCTTCCTGAGTGTTGTTGGAGCTGCACACATCCAGGTATGTGGAGAGTATACCATCACACTCTTAACTTGTGCCTTGGAGATGCCGGAGGGGCTCTGGGAAGTCAGGTGTGCAGGATTCTTAGACTCTGATCTGCTCTTGTAGCCACTGCATTTCTATACTAGTCCAGCTGAGTTTCTGGTCAACAGTAACCCCAGGGATATCGACAGTGGGGGATTCAGTGTTAGTAACACCACTGAATGTCAAGCAATGGTGGTTAGATTGCCTCATATTGAAGCTGGTCACTGCCTGGCATACGGTAATGAATATTGTTATTTGCCACTTTTCAGGCCAAGCCTGGTTGTGGTCCAGATTTTGTTGCATTTGAATATGGACTGCTTTGGCAACTAGGTCATCGCAAATGGTGAACATTGTGCAATCAGCAACTAAAATCCCTACTTCTGACCTTATGAAGCAGCTGAAGACAGTCAGGCCTAGGAAACTACATTAAAGGAATTCCTATGGAGGTTTCCTGGAGTTGAGATGACGGACCTCCAACAATCAAAACCATCTTCCTATGTGTCAGGTACCAGTCCAACCAGCAGAGTGTTTTCTTCTGGTTGCCATCGATTCCAGTTTTCCCATCGATTCCAGTTTTCCCAGCTCCCTAATGCTACAGGCACATAAATGCGGCCTTGATGGTCAACAGCAACCATTCTCACCTCACCTCTGTAATTCAGTTCTTTGGTCCACTTTTGAACTAAGGCTGCAACAAGGTCAGAAGCTGAGTGACATTGGCAAAACACAAACTGGGCATATGTCAGCAGGTTATTGCTCTGCAATTGCTGCTTGATAGCACAGTTGGTGGTATCTTCCATCTCACTTAACTTACAGGGTAGTAATTTGCCAGGTTAGGTGCGTGCTGCATTTTGTGTACAGGTCTACTTGGGCAATTTTCCACATTGTTGGGTAGATGCCAGTGTTTTAGCTATACTGGAACATCTTGGTTGAGGGTACAGCAGGTCCTGGAGCACAATTCTTCAGCGCTATTGTTGGAATGTTGTCAAAGCCTCCAGCGTTTTGCAGAATTCAGCTGTTTTTAATATTCCGTGGAGTGAATCAAATTGTCTGAAGACTGCCGCCAGAGTGGGGACCTCGAGACAAAACTGAGGTAGATCACCTACTCAGCACTTCTGGATGAAGGTTGCTGGGAATGCTTCAGTCTTATCTTTAGGACTGAGTGTGCTGGGCTTCTTTGCCATTGAGGAGGGGGGATATTTGTGGGGCCTCTTTCTCCAGTGAGCTATTCAATTGTCCACCAACATTCGCGACTGGATCTGATGCGTTGGCTGAGGAAACGCTTAGAAAGTCTGTCAGTTGCTGCTAAAACTTTCAGCACGCACGTAGTCCTGTTTGGTACCAGATTTTTAAGTACTGCTTGGTGCTGCTCCTGGTATACTGTCCTGCACACTCCACCAGGATTGACAGTAAATGGTAGAGTGGGGGTTATGGAGGTGCAGATGATATGATTCTCCTGCTGCTAATGGTCCACAGTGTCTCATGGATGCTGAATCTGAAGTTGCTTGATCTGTTTAAAACCTATCCCCTGTAGCATGGCAATAACGTCACAACACAATGCAAGGTATACCCAATTTGAAGGCAGGACGTAACCTCCACAAGGGCTGTGAGGAGCTCACTCTAACTGATACTGTCGTGGATAGACATATCTGCAGCAGGCAGATCAGGGAAGATGAGGTCAAGTACATTGTTCCTTCTGGTGACTCAATTGCTCCTTCCACAAACTCAATCAAGAACTATGTCCTTTAGGACTCAATGCGTTTGGTCAGTGCTTGCATTAGACATTGACATTTTCCAACAAAATACATTCTGCACCCTTGCTGCCCTCAATGCCTCCTCCAAATGCTGTTGAATAAGGGTGGTGGTGGTGGTGGTGGTGGTGGTGGGGGGGGGGGGGGGGGGGGGTGTACAGTTGTGGCTAGCATGTGATAATCAGGTGGTTTCCTGGCCCACATTTGACGTGATGCCATGATTTCAATGAGTGAGGACATATCCATGGATGGTCATGGTGGTGTCGGCAACATTACCTCTGAGGTATCAACCGGTGAGTATGACTATGTCAGGCTGTTGCTTGCTTAGTCTGGGAAGCAGCTCTCCCAGTTTTGGCACTAGTTCTCAGATGTTCGTGCAGAGGGTTTTTTTTAGCATTTGTAACATAGCATCCTGCACGCTGTTCTGATGCACTTGTATGATCTGCTTGTAAAGCGGGCAAGACAACAATTTTCACTATACTTCGGTACACGTGCCAGTAATAAATCAAATCAGAAGGAGGACTTTGCAGAGTCAACAGGGCTATGCTTATTGTCATTTCCAATGCATAGATTTGGTTCCAATGCCCAGCTCTGAGGAAGCATCACTGGACGCGAAACATTAACTCTGCTTTCTCTCTACAGATGCCGGCAGACCATTTGAGTTTTTCCAGCAATTTCTGATTTTGTTTGATTTCGAGCATCTGCATTTTTTTTGGTTTTTAATTTTTTTGAGACTTTCTAGCAGTTGTTACAATGGAGTGACTTGAAGTCATTTCAGAGGGCAATTAAGAGTCAACGACATTGTTAGGTGTGTGGACTCACGTGGAACCCACACCCAACAAGGACGGGAGTTTCATACACGTGGAAAATTATAAAAACAAAGGCAAAGGAGACGGGAAGATTGCTGGTTGGTAATGGGGTTGTTTTTTTTTTAAAGTCAGAAAATAACTTCTATGACTCAAATGATTCTGTATGTGTGACGGGACTCAAACCATGTCACCCCAGAACATTATCTGGGTCTCTGGATTAATAGATCATTAACCATTACTCGCCATTGCTTCCTCCTCTCTCCTCCATCCCCACAAGTCTTATCTCTTGTAACAATAACATTACTTTGGTGATTAGATTACTTAAAGTATGGAAACGGGCCCTTCGGCCCAACAAGTCCACACTGACCCTCCGAAGAGTAACCCACCCAGATGCTTTCCCCTACCCTATGCACCTAACACTACAGACAATTTAGCATGGCCAATTCACCTAACCTGCACATCTTTGGATTGTGGGGGGAAACCAGAGCACCTGGAGGAAACCCATGCAGACACTGGGAGAATGCACAAACTTCACACAGACAGTCGTGCGAGGCTGGAACCGAACCTGGGTCCCTGGTGCTGTGAGGCAGCAGTGCTATTGAAATTAATGGAAACAAAATTTAGGAAAGGACAGCTGAACCAATGTCATTTCCAGTGTGGAGATGCTGGTGTTCACCTGATGAAGGAGCAGCGCTCCAAAAGCTTGTGATTTCAAATAAACCTGTTGCATGATAACCTGGTGTCATGTAACTTCTGACAACAACACATATTACAACAGGTCAAAAATACATCAACGTATATGGCAGCCTTATGCCCCTGGACAAACAAAACTAAGATCATGAGCTCAAATCCGACCACATGACAAAATGAAAATTAATTCAGACAGTTTTGAGCTTGAACTACAAAAGTAACCATAAAAGCTTTCAGATCATTACAAAAGAACATGCATGCTATCCCTCAGGAGTGAGCTACGGTAACCATTGGAAGTCTCCAGAAAGTCACTAATCATTGCCACCCATATCCTGAGAAACATTTCAACATTTTCTACGCAGTCAGTAAGATGGTCAGTGTCAGCAACAGATGGATATTTTTAAAAAAGCTGACTGATTCCTAGGCTGCTGGGGCCATGAAATGAATTCATACAGGGACCTGTGTTTTCACCACTTTACTTTCATGAAGTTCAGGTTACAAAAAAATACCTTTAGGCTGCTAATTATTGTACTTCATGAGCAAATACATAGCACTAATTTATTCAGCAAGCTGAAGAGAAGTTAAATGTTCAAAGTTTGACGACAAGCAACATGAATTTGACTGGGACAACACTACCATTATAGGGCAAGCCAAACAAAGAACAGCCAGGGAATTCCTAGAGGCATGGCACTCATTCACAAACTCCATCAACAAACAAACATCGACCTGGACCCAATATACCGGCCACTACAGCAGACAGCTGAAACGGACAACCGGAAGCAGCAGGGACAGGCCACTATAAATGCCGGAGGAAACACCACAGAAGCGCTTCACAGGAGGCTCCCAAGCACTGAGGTTGTCACCTAGACAGGGGACGAAACGTTTGCAACAAAAACTTCCAGCTCGGCGAACAGAGCAAGAAGTTAAATGGTTAACACAGACTAAAACAAACTAGGTTTAAGTAAACTTCAGTTGGGACAGAAACTGCTCCACTGAGCTGTTAATCCCCATGTTTACTGAACAAATACTTGCCATTTCCTGAAGTAGAATGTCCTTGTGCTGTTCAGAAAAGGAACAGTTCAGGTTTAAAAGCAAAAGACTCAAATCTATAATTTCCTTTCGACTGCACTCTCTATTATAAATTATTGGCTGCTTTTCATTACCACTTCATCCCCTGAACAACACTTCTCTATTTTACCTAATGTGAAAACGTAACTTCAAATATTAAGTACGTTTTCAAGAGAAAAACGTTAGTCTACAATGCCTTTGCTTTTTGGATAAGAAGCAAAAAAAATGACGAGCACTATTCTGGTTCAGGTAGGCGTAGATCCCAGGGTAGAGTTTGGGTGCAAGGCCATTCTCAACATTCTGCCAGCTTTTAAATTGATTATATGGTTAGGCTACAGCTGATTTATTTACATAACCACCCACCAACCAATGTAACTAAGCAGCATAAAAAGGCAACTGTTCAGTTTTTTCACTGATGTTAAAGGAATTCGATAGATGTCAAACTGGTACACTAGCTTGCAAAAAAAAACAATTAACTAAGGAGCCAGTTACTAAATTTAATTGATGAACAGTAATCAACTACTTCACAATTGTTAAAAAAATATATACAGGGTGTTAATTAAAAGCAAAATACTGAAGATGCTGGAAGTAAAAATAAAGTACTAGAGAAACTCAACAGATCCAGCAACATCTCTGGAGACAAACAGTGAATTCTTCAAATCCAATATGACTCTACCTCAACAGTTCTGAAGAGTCATATCAGACTTGAAACCTTATGGTGTCAAACACAAGTGTCTCCAACTTAATCTCTTTTTATTTAAGCGGTGTTAAGGCCTAGCACTGCCCGTGAGTATGAAAAACTTCATTTTAAGAGTGAGTGCAAAATTGCAATAAGCAATAACTCCTCACAATGGGCATGACTTAATCTGAGAGCAAGTGAATTTTTGGGGAAGGGGTTCCAGTAGCATTGCATTAGTTAAAGCCAAACAGGATTGTGGGAATTTGATTTCCACTGCATCAGATTTCAAATTCTTCTTACTCAACCTTCTGCACAGGTTTGGCTGCTTTGAGCAAAACCCAGTAAAACTTCAATCTCTTATGTCACCCTTCAAACTGTATGAATTCCACCGAGAACTGCACCTCAAGCTGCACTACAGAGATTTTGCTGTTTTTAAATTGGCTGTTAAAAGACATAAACATCAACAATTGGAGTGGTGGTTATTTTCATAGGAAAGGGAGCTAGGTTCGAGTGAGCACGTGGATTTGACAAGCAGCAGTGCCCCTTCCCCAAGTCAATTTCCCCAACACCAGGGGCATTCCACAGCGACATGCTCACACTCACACTCTCGCACACTTGCACAGTCCAGGATGAGCAGTGTGCGTGTGAGCATGTGAGTGTGAGCGTGTGTGAGTGTGAGTGTGAGTGTGAGTGTGAGTGTGAGTGTGAGTGTGAGCGTGTGTGTGAGCGTGTGTGTGAGCGTGTGTGTGAGCGTGAGTGTGAGCGTGAGTGTGAGCGTGAGTGTGAGCGTGTGTGAGCGTGTGTGAGCGTGTGTGAGCGTGTGTGAGCGTGTGTGCGTGTATGTATGTAAGTAAGTGAGCAAGTGAGTACAGCGCCCTTAAAGACGTCACACCTGTCACCAACTCAGGGGTGCCTGGTTTATGACCAACCACAATGGCGAATACTCATCTAGGAAGGTATATAGAGACACCCCGTCAGGAACATGTGGAGGCCTGACGTCATGATATCAGAGGGAGCCCAGTAACCTTTAAGTGTCGTCAGCCCAGACACAGACAGACAGTCTTAGTGCATGTACTGGACCTCACGTAGCTGAGAACACATCAAACCTGGGTGGAAGCAAGTCATCCATGACAGAGAGATTTTCCAAGACGACCACGAGGGGAGGGCAGGGAAGGAGAGCGTGAGAGCAAGCGCACGAGCGAGAAAGACATTGTGTTGCTTTCTTCTGGGTTTCAACCCAATGTGGTAGAAAGCAAGTGGAAACACCTGTGCAGCTATTTGGTCAAGCATTTAAATATTTTTAATAAGCAGTGAAGATCTATTTTAATTAAGGATTCTGATTTTAAGAGTCAGTGCTCATATTTCCCGAACAGTCAGCAACTCGCCAAAGTTTATACACAGTGAGTGGTTGGGAGCAGGGGGCAGGTGAAACTATCAGGTTTGAAAACCTTTGAGCGGTGAAACTGAACAGCTCAAGCCACAGCCAGGTTGGTGCTGCTCTCAAATCTCAAGTTTGTGCGCTCTTTACTCCTGTAACGGCGAAGAAAGCAGGGAGTTATATCCTATGCAATAGGAAGGTCATTCAGTCCTTCAGCCTTCTCTGCCATTCCGCAAGTTCATGACGAGAAGCCCCAAACACTGAGCATTTCTCGCCTTTTTAACCAAACAAATAAGCATTCTGGAACTGAATGCCAGAGAAAAAATAACTGCTGGTGGCTGGCTGGTAACATTCCTGTGCGAAACCAATGGGATGTAAGGCCTGAAAGGGATCAAATAATCTTTGAATAGACAGGACTATGTTCTACTGTGACGACAAAAATAATGAGGGGTTGACAACTTTCTGCAGATTGAGCACTTCCCTTGGAAGAATGCACGTGGCCAGTGGTTAAAAAGCCAACTTCAATTCCACTGCAATGTGCTAGCTGGACTAAATGTTTTTGTTTACGCAAGCCTGTCCGATCATTAGTGTACCGTGAAGGCCACAGTCAAAGAATAATTCCCGAGTCACCTGTGTTGCAGATAAAGACTCTTGGTGCTAGAAGTCAGCTAGCAAATAGCCAGACAAAAGGGAAATAAGACCGCAAAAGGCTCTCACCCTGAATGCTGACTGAAATTCAGTCAGTCAGTCAGTCAGTCAAAAGGAATCAGAAACTCAGAATATCAAAGACAAAAAACTTTTACAATTCTTAGTTTTGCAAACTGTTCAAACTGTCAACATTAACTGGCAATCTCTGGCATGGATAGGAAATTGGTTGAGTAGCAGGAAACAGTTGGAAAGAGCAAGTTCGAAAATTGGCAGGACGCGACTAGTGGTGTCCCACTGGAATCTATGCTAAAGCCATAATTATTCACAATATTCACCAATGACTTGGATAATGGCACAAAAAGTTAACATGCAAATTTGTTGGCAACTGAAAATTGACCAGCATTGTGGACAGTGTTGATGACAGCATAACATTACAAAAGGACATTGATAGATAGGGTGATCGGGCAAAGCAGCGGCAGATGGATTTTTATATAAGTGAGAGGTTATCAATTTTGAACCAAAAAAAAGGAAAGATCAGAATATATTTTAGAGTGCACAAACGTAAATACAGTGGATGCCCAATGAGATTTTGGAGGTTCATGTTCATAACTCTTTAAATTGTCACAAACAGCTGCAGAAAATAGTCAAGGTGACTAGTGGAATGCTGGCTTTCATATCTAAAGGACTAAAGTATAACGGTGCAGACATTATACTGTAGTTGTACAAAACCCTAGTTAGACCCCACTTGACTGTGACTAGATCTGGGTACCATATCTTTGGAAGGTTACTTTGGCCCTGGAGGGAGTTCAATGCAGGTTATAAAGATGATAATGTTCAAGGGTTAGTTTGCGAGGAGTGATTAGATAAATCGGGCCTTTACTCAACAGGATTTAGAAGTTTAAGAAGAGGTCTAATAGAGGTATTCAGGAAATTAACAGGGAAAGACAAGGAAGATAAAGATAACCCATTTCCATTGGTTGAAGACTTTAAGGCTAGGGGCATACTTTAACAATGAGGGCTAGGCCACTCAGGAGAGATGTTAGAAAGCACTTCTACTTGTGAAGAATAATGGAGGTTCCGAACACAGCATCAAGTTCCATTTGAGGAAATTTCAATTGTTAAAATTTAAATCTTAAATAGGCATTTTTTTTATTAAGCAAGGGTACCAAGCAATTCAGACTTAGGGGGCTAGTGACAGGATAGTGGCCAGAAAGGATGGCACTGGAAAAGCACAGCAGGTCAGGCAGCATCAGAGTAGCAGGAGAATCAAAATTTTGGGAAAGGGTCTTCAAGGGCTTATGCCCGAAACGTCAACTCTCCTGCTCCTTGGACACTGCCTGAACTACTGTGCATTTCCAGCGTCACACTTTTTGACTGTGATCTCCAGCATCTGCAGCCCTCACTTTCTCCCAGTGGCAGGTAAACTAAAAGGAAAATCTTTAGTTATTTTACAAGTACATTAAGGGTAAAGGTGATAACCAGGGAAAGAATAGGGCCCATTTAGATAATGTATATGTGGAGCTGGAGCCATTTGAAGTAAATACTTTGTAATCAGTGTTCACAAGTGAGGGGGGGGGGGGGGAGAGATGATGTGGGTATAGAAATAAAGGGTGAAAGACTGACATATACTTCAAGAAATTAGCACAGTCACAGTCAGAGAGAAGCTGCAGAGTGCTCAATGAGACTTAGAAGTAGATAAATCTCCAGGACCAGGACCAGGACCAGGACCATATGAAATTATCCAAGTCTAACGAATTGGGGGGGGGGGGGGGGGGGGGGGGGGGGGGAGAAGAGAATAGCAGCGGTGACAGCAGTAATTTTCAATTAATCTCTGGTCACAGGAGAGGTGCCAGACAACTGGAGGACAACCAACAACGTTTCCTTATTCAAGATGGGAGGAAGGGATAAACTAGAAACTACAGGCCAATCAATCTAACCTCAAATGGTGGGAAAACTACCTCAGCATTGCTTCTGATAAAAAAAAAATATTCTGCACCTGGAGAGGCAAGGATTAATCAAAGAACAGTCAGTACAGTTTTGTTAAGAGGAAGTCCTGTCCGACCAACTTGATTGAATTTTTCAAAGAGGTGACCTGGACTATAGTTGAGGGTAATGCATGTGACATGACCTACTTGGACTTCAGCTAGGTATGTCAAAAGGTGTTAGAAAAGGTGACAGCCCATGGGATCCAAGGAAATGTGGACAATTGGATCCAGAATTTGCTGAGTGACAGGAAGCAAAGGGTGATGGTTGAAGACTTTTTTTTTGTGACTGGAAACATGTGTCCAGTGGGGTTTCACAGGCATCAGTGTTGGGGCTTTTCTATTTGTAGCATTTATATATGATTTAGACTTTAACGTTGAAGGGCTGATCACAGATGATATGATAATTGGTGGGGTAGTGAATAGTGAGGATAGCCTTAATGTACAGTGAACATAGAAGGGCTGATTAGGGGAATGGAATTCAATCCAGGTAAGCACAAGGTGATACACTTCAACAGGAGAAAAAAAAAAAGGAGAGGGAGTACCAGCACACTAATGGTCACCGGTCCCTTAAAGTAACAGTACAGATGAATACAGTGGATAAAAGGCAAATGAGACACTAGTGTTTATTAGTTGAGGCATAGTGTTTAAGAGCAGGGATGTTACGCTGGGACTACATTAATAAAATTGTTTAGGTTCAATATTGCATGGGAGTTCTGGAATCCACATCATGGGAGAGGTGGAAAGGTGATCTACCAGAGTTTTGCCAGGGCTGCAGTGTTTTAATTATGAAGGATTGCGTAGACTGGGGATGTTTTACTTGGTGCAGAGATGAAGGGACATGATTGAGATATAGAAAATTATGATGGGCATAGATAAGGGATAGGAAGGAACTATTCCCCTTGTTGGAAGGATCAATGACCAGGGGCATAGACTTAAATGCAAGGGACAGGAAATTTAGAGAAGATGTGAGGAAGTTTTTGTTAATTCGGAGGGTGGTGGGAATCTGGAACTCTGTGCCCATTAAAAAGGTGGTAGAAACAGAAACCCTCATATGATGTAAGAAGTATTTAGACATGCACTTGCAATACCAAGACATACATATGGGCCAAGTGCTTGAAAGTGGGATTAGAATAGTTAGGTGGTTGCATTTGACTGGTGCTGACTCAATTGGATGAAGGGCCTTTTTTTTTGCACTGTGTTTTTTGTGTTACCTCGATAACCATAACAAATTGGGAACCTCATCTGGGGTCTGGTAAAGGCTTTTTAAAAAAATTCGACATTATTAATAACCTGTGAGAATCCTCGATTTTCCTGTCTAAGAATCTACTTCTGTCTTTAAAATATTCAACAACTGCACCTCCACTGCCTAAGTCAGTGTTCCAAAGTCACAAAACACAAAAATTCTCATCTCCATCCTGAAAGGGTACTTCTAGTTTTAAAACAATAATTCTGGGTTGATCCATAACAGGAAACATCCTCTCCCCATCTACCCTTGTCAAGCCCATTCACAATCTCATACACTTCAACCAAGTCTGAGTGGACTAAATTCCAGTGGACACAAGCCTAACTCATCTTCAAAAGGCAACCTACTTGTTCCATGTATTAACCAAGTAAACCTCCTCTGAACCATTTTCAATGCATTTATATATTCCTTAAATAAAGGCACCAAAATTGTATAGTGTTCGAGATGTAATTGCACCAATGCCACATATAAGAGCAGCATAACATCCTTACGTTTATTTTCAACTCTTCTCATAAAGTACAGCTTCTCACGAGGCTCCTTGCTTCTGTTCAGTGCCTGTATATTAACTTTTCATGCACCCAAACACCTCTGCACCTCAGTCACTCTCTAAGTAACACTTCCAAGGTGAAAAGCCTCAGGTTTTCCCACTTAATACTGCATCTGACAATTTTTTTCCATCTCTCCAGACCAATCTATATCCATTTGCCAACTTCCTTATGTCCTCTGCACACACCTGTCTTGGTGTTACCTGTGAATTTAGTTCCTGTTACCGGATTGATCAGGAAACCCAGAAACAGGACGCTAATGCCATAGTTCAGTTGAAGAAGCATCAGCAAAGACCATACCAGCTGTCAATAAGTTCCCAACGCACTAACAGTTCTTGCAACGTAAGTTCATAAAATTCCATCCAAGGTCTCATTTCACAAATAACCACTACTTGTGAAGCATCTTGGATGTGTTGAGAAAGTGCTTCAAGAATGCACATTTTCTCATGCTTAGATCATTTCATAGAAAGCTTCTGGCACGTAGCGAAGGAAGTTTCCACTTGCTATTCAAAGAAAGAATAAATTTGTATTTCATGGCAGCTGTCACCTTCTCAATGCTGCACAATCAAATTTTGCACCAAAATAGAAAATAGAAAAAAAGTGTTCCAACCCATTTCTATACAGCAAGTCCCCACAAATAGCAGTGAGATTGATGATTTGATAAATCTTTTTGGGCAATGCTGGCACAGATAAATATTGGCTAGGACACCAGGGAAATCTCCACTGCTCTTCTTTGAAATAGTGCTATGGGATCTTCTACAGCTGAGAAAGCAGACAGAACCTCAAATAAATGGCACCTCCAATATTGCAACTTTCCCTTGATCTGACACTGTGTCGGTGAGACTGTTTAAAGTGTGCCCAAATGTTTATTGAGAGTCTTGAACTCAACGCCTGACTCAGAGATGAGGATGCTACCACTAAGCGAAGTCTGAGATGCAATGTGAATTTAGGAGCGAGCTTGGCTCTCTGTGATTGGATGTTTCGTCAATATTTACTTTCTGGGCTCATACCGGAAGAATGCCACTTAATGAGACACCACAGAGCAGCCAGGAACGGTTTGCTTACCAAAGTCTTCAGAAAAAGGGCAAGGGAGTGAAAATAAGTCTTAAAATATAGTACCAAATAAATGTAAACATAAAAATGACAAATTTTACTCAGCAGGGGATTTCTGAAATATAGTAAAGGTGATTTCTTTAAACTAACTTCCACCAACTTCACATTCATAACATGCTCATGCTGACAACCATTAAAATAAATGAGTCACACTATGGCATCGATTGCGCCCAGGTTACCCCAAACAGTTGATGTTGCACAGCTTCTGCTTTGTCAACATCAGCAAAACCACAGCCATCAAAAAGGATTGTTAATCCCGTATCTACAGCAATTAGATGTACTGGCAATTCTGCCAGTTGCTTCCAGTGTTCCATGGATAAAGGAGTTGCCAAGGACATTCATACTTGCATGGAGTTCTGCCACAAGGACAATTCCCATCATTTGCCACAGAGGTGAGCAAACAGCCCAACAGAAATGGTGCCAGTTAATTACAGGTAAAAGCAACACAATTGTGGTACAAGTGGTTTGATCGTTCAATCTCAGCACAATTGGGTTCAGTAGTTTCCAAAGTAGCTTGCCGCTTCTGAACAAAGGTCATCAGCAATCAGCAATTTCAACAAAAAAATCCACCAAAATAAAACATTCTTTGCAATTTCTTGAAAAAAAAACCATTGTGGTATTTATTGCAAGCACTGTGAACTTGTAACTGCTGAATCAAAAACAAAATAATCATTTGAAATGGTACAAGGGACTTTATTATTGTTTTTAAACCATGCTAGGTATTAGTCAAAAGGATACTTGGATCAACATAATGCAAATTCAGAAATACATTTTTTGAATGATGACTTTTTACACATTGCTGGTGTGTGTTAAGCTCATCAGTGCAGTTATTGCCAACATTTTCTGAACTGGCTTGGTTGAAACGTTTTTGGAGCATATTTAGAGTACCTTATTAGGTGTCAAATACAAAAGTACACACAAGAATTTGTGATAGGATTTTAACAGGAACTTTACACCATTGAGAACTTTTAACAAAATATCTAAGCCTGAAGTGGAATATATACCACAACATTCTTTTAAGAGTTCTGAAAACATTAAAATTAATATGCGTCAGTACAGTATCAAGTTACTCCTTATCTGTAACAGCTGTAAAACTATTAAACCAATACAGCACTCAAAGTGTTTTAAAAAGCTTACTTTTAAGATTTCTTCAACGCAATTGGCTTCATTTGATAATGTTTCCTGCAAGATTAAAAAAAAGAATTCAGTGAAATACTGAAAAAAATACTCAAGTAGTAAGTCAAAACAGTTGCCAGAATGACAGTAAAATAAACCCCTTTCTGAAGAAGGGTCTGGTGCGGAATGTTGAATTTTTCGAAGCAACATAACTTTAATTGAATGCAAGCCAAAATGTGTTAAACAAAGCAACTGCATTACAACCTTAAGAATACAGGTGATTTAGAAGCCTCACCAGCCTTTGTTTTGTTTTTAAAAATGAGATACTGCCAACTTTCAAAAGTTGAATAGTGATTGAAATGGTAGCTTGTATCTTTTGCTGCGCCCTTCAATTTACCCTCATTGGTATAATTATCAGGGACAGTCCAAATTTCACTTCAATCTTAAGTACACGATAGCAGATTAATTCCGGTCTGTTCATTTGTCGGCCGACCATGTGCACTGTTTAAGTAATGTCAGAAGAACTCACATTTGAGATTTGTATGGATTATTTCAAAGAAAATAATGGTTCTTCAGCATTAGACCCAGCTCCTAGGTTGTCAGTGGCGAGTCAAGCAGCTAACTGGCTCCTTTTGTGATCTAGTATTAACACTACGTCATTGGCAGAAATTTGAGTTGGAACAGGGTTAGACATCAGCTGCATGAGGGGAGCTAGGACCATGCAATAATTGGGACAAATATCTTCTCAACCAGATATTTCACCAGCACTTCCGAAGCTCTTTATTTCTGTTCACTCTCAAATGTTTGGTCTGTGAAATAAAATTTTACATAATAAAAACAGCTTTGTTACTTTTCCTGCTTTTATTTCAAATTTTTACCAGAGTCCAATTCCCTATTACAATCTAAGGGAAACAGTTATTTAATCAAACAGCACGGAGGATAAAAGATTTCAAATTTAATTGAGCATTAGAGCCACACTAGCCCAGACATGCATTCTGAAATGCTGTTTCACAAACTATGCAACACTGAGTCTGAAACATCACAACATATTGTACCATATACGTGCAAAGTGTCTTCTGAATGATAATATAATGCTAAATTTGTTACATATAACATGGTAAGCTATATACCAATTCTTACTCTAATTAGCACAGTAAACAAATCCGAAAGTAGGAATTTTTCCATCTGTCTGATAGTAGTCATCAACCTTTTGAAAAAGCTTTTACTAAATAAACAGGCTTATCCCAGTTTAGCTTCATCTCAAGGGCACTAAAGCTGAAGGAGTTATTTTTGACCCGTGTAACAAACACACTGATAAAAGCCATATTTGAAACCTTAATCCTGGACCCACTACATTCAAAAACAACATTAAAGCATCAAAATGAATGACAGCAGAGGTAACTTTAAGAGTTGGAATTAGGAGATGAGGAGGCGAACAGAATTGTACAGATTTACCATTTACCAAAAGAATACACAGTGGCCAGAAACGACTCATGTCCTTAACATGATGAAGGCATGAGATACAATAATTAGACGAGTGAGGCCAATCTGGAGGACAAAAAAGTTAAAGATACAATAAAAGATAGAGGTACAGAAATCTGCTACAAATGCTTTGTATTTGCACTTTTGACAATTGCATAGAATAAAATATGAACTCTTTGCCAAGGTTGGTCTGGGGGGGGGGGGGGGGGGGGGGGGCGGAGCGAGGGGGCGGGGGGAGGTCTATAAATATTGTTATGGTAAAATTTCAGTTCCAACAAATCATCAACGGCAAGGCACTTGGTACACTTTCAGCCTCATGACAGTAATCCATTATACTCTTTCGGTCCTGAGAGTACTACCAAGCTGGACTACTATTGCCCAGCATTCTGATGCTGCTTTTATAGAAATAGTGTGTTATATAGAAGCATTTCCAATTAAAGTAACTCTATTCATCTGGGCTCTGGATTCACTTGGATGAGACTTCAGGGCAAATTCCATGGGGCTAGTAGTTACAGCAAGAATATTAGTCACATTACTCTTGATAGTAGTGACCCTAGTTTCCATTCCTGGCTGTAGGACAATTGCTGAAATTTGAGTAGGCTCCACAGAGGCTCTAATGATAGGACAGCCTTGTTATTGGCCTGAATGGATTATTGAGTGTCCAATCTGCATGTGGCCAGAAGCAAGCATAGGTTTAGGGTATTTTGCACTGCTACTGCTCAACATGCCTCTGTCAGAAAAAGCACCTTGAAGAAAGTTTGCAGAGCATTACATCTGGAAAGACACTAGAAAAGGTAAGATCAAGCACCAAATCAAAGCTTTGCAATTACCTAATGTTATCCACTTTCACATTATGCACGCATTTATTATTTGGTAAGTACAGTAACAAAACCTAAGTGGTTTTACTGTTCCAAAGTTGTTGTAAAAACTACTTCAGGCTACAACTGCACAAACTATGTTAACAATCCAGTCAAGTACTACATTCATTCAGCAGCATTGAACTAGATTGTTTCAAAATGAGAACAGGAAGGCGACTAGGTTGGCCTAGTCTGGAAAAAGGAAGGTGGTCATATAATGACTTTCTGAAGACAGGAGAGACAGATATAGACATACAGTAAGTAACTATCGAGTGCACTGGTTACCTTAAAATCTAGCAGCCGATTCTGGAAATAACCGACAGTCATTTTATACGGTGACATTTACTTAAGGTCGAGTTATCTTGTTCTGGTCTTGACATAAAACAACATTAGGAAAGAATGGCAGGCAATTACTCTGCAGCTGGAAAATCCAGAGAGAGAAATGCAGGCAGGCTCTGAGAAGCTACAAAACTCTGTTGGGAGTAATATAACGAAAACAGCAGCATGACATCATTCACAAGTATATGGCACAGCAAGGATAGGAAGATTCTGGGAGTCTTGTTTACTCTCGGGTACAGTGCAATACTCCCAGCTCGAAGCAAACAAGAACTAGGAGTAGACCATTCGGCCCCTTGATCCTGCTCTGCCAGTCAATAAGATCATGGTCGCCCTGAAAGTGGCCTCAATTCCGCTTTCCTGACAGCCCCCAGTAACTTTGTCAATCATGTCTAATTTAGCTTTGAATATATTCAGTGACCTAGCTTCTATTGCTCTCGGAGGAAGAGAAATCCACAGACTAGTGATCCTTGGAGAAAATAAATCTCATTTCCATCTAAAAAGAAGATATTTTGAACTGGTTCTCTAGTTCTAGATGTCCTCACAAGGGGAAACACGTTTTCATCCCTTCAGGATCTTGTAAGTTTCAATCAGATCATCTCCCATTCTTCTATGGTATAGCTACAACCTTCTCAGCCTTTCATCATCCCAGGAATCAATCTTCAGGGGAAAGTACTAGATTGGGGAAAGGCTAACTACGACAATATTAGGTACGTTGAGGAATTGAATGCTGACTGGGGACGGTTGATTGAGGGTAAAGTCCACATTTGTCATGTAGGACTACTTTAAAGGTCAGCAGGTCAGGCAGCCTCCAAGGAACAGGAGAATCGACGTTTCAGGCATAAGCCCTTCTTCAGGAATGCCCGAAACGTCGATTCTCCTGTTCCCTGGATGCTGTCTGACCTGCTGCGCTTTTCCAGCAACACATTTTCAGCTCTGATCTCCAGCATCTGCAGCCCTCACTTTCTCCTACTTTAAAGGTCAGTTGAATAGGGTTCAAAACCAGCATGTTCCTGTGAAAGAGAAGGAAAAGGATGGCAAGATTCAGGAATCTTGGATAACAAGAGAAACGCTGGAGCTTAGTCAACTAAGAAAAGGAGGCATGCGTGGGGTTTAGGAAACTGAAGACAGATACAGCCCTGGAAGAATATAAAAAAAAAGCAAGAAAAGACTTAAATTAGGAGTTAGGCGAGCTAATAGAGACCATGAAATGCCTTTCGAAAACAGGATTAAAGAAAAACTGGATTTTATGGATATAAGGAGCAAGAGGTTAGCAAGGGAAGGGGTAGATTCACTCAAGGACAAAAAGATAGACTTTATGCATAGACGACACAAAGATTGGGAGAAGCTACAGATAGTAAAGGAGGATTGCCAGATGATACAGCAGGATATAGTTGTAGTGGAGACTGGGGTGGAGAAATGGCACTTTGAATTTAATCCAGACAAATATGAGGTGACGCATTTTGGAAGGTCTGATGCAGGAAGGAAGCATACAGAAAATGGCAGAACCATTTGAAGCATTGACATACAGAGGGATCTCAGCATACAGGTCCAGAAGTTCCTAAAAGCGGCAACACAAGTGGATAAAAGTAGTCAAGATGGTGGATGGTATGGAGCAAGGTGAGAACTGCAGGCGTTGTATGGTATGCTTGCCTTCACTAGTCAAGGTATAGAATTAAAAATTGGAAAGTTAGGGCACATTTGGAATATTGTATGCAGTTCTAGTTGTCACACTATAAGAAGGATGTGGAGGCTTTGGAGAGGGTACCGAAAATGTTTACCAGGACGTTATCTGGTTTGTAGGCTATGATGAGAGGAGATTGTTTTCACTTGAACATTCGTGTTGAAACGCATGGATAGAATGGATAGTTGGGAGTCTTTTTCCCAACATAAGTTTAAGGTAAAAAGTGGGTAAGTTTAAAGGAAATATGAGAGGCACGTTTTTTCATACAGACGGTGCTGAGTGCCTGGAACGTGCTGGTAGAAGCAGATACAAAAGCAAGGTTTGACAGGCATCTGGACAGATACACAAATAGGCAGGGAATAAAGGCATATGGACAGCATAAAGGCAAAAGGCTTTTAGTTGCGAAAGGTATCACAAACGGCGCAGTTTTGGTGAGCCTCTTCCTAGGCTGCATTATTCTTTGCTGAAAATGTGTTGCTGGAAAAGCGCAGCAGGTCAGGCAGCATCCAAGGCGCAGGAGAATCGACGTTTCAGGCATGAGCCCTTCTTCAGGAATGAGGGCTCATGCCCAAAACGTTGATTCTCCTGCTCCTTGGATGCTGCCTGACCTGCTGCGCTTTTCCAGCAACACATTTTCAGCTCCGATCTCCAGCATCTGCAGTCCTCACTTTCTCCTCCCTGTATTATTCTTTGTTCAGTTGAGGGAGCCTTCTCTGAACTACCTCTTGCGAATTATTTCAAGGGACGCAGACATCACTGTCGAGGTCAGCAATTGTTGCACATCTTCAATTGACCTTGAACTGAGTGGCTTGCTAGATCATTTAAAATGGCAGGTTAGAGTCAACTGCATTCCTGTGAATGTGGAGACTGTAGCCCAGACAACAGTGAAGTCAATGGCAGTTACATCATTACTGAGCCCAAGTGGAACAAAAATTCCTCCAGCTGTCATGGTGGGAGTTAAGAGGGTGTTGCTGGAAAAGCATTTCTGACAGGCTCTGGCCCAAAACGTCAATTCTCCTGTTCCTCGGATGCTGCCTGACCTGCTGTGCTTTTTCAACAATACACTCTCAACTCTGATCTCCAGCATCTGCAGACCTGTCTCCTATGATGGGAGTTAACTTGCATTTCCCACAGCATTAGCCTGGGTCTCTGGTTTACTCGTCCAGTGACATTACCACTATTCCACCACTTCCCTTATTCTATCCTTTCAGAGAATGATGACAAACTGCACACAGAATATCTCATTCATAAGCAATCTCAGTTCAATTACCACTAAAGGGTAAATTTTCACTGGTTTGTCAGTCACTGTAGTAATAGTTTCATCTTGAAAACAAAAAAGGGAGAGGTGAACCTATAAGCCTATATTCAGAATGCAAGTCAAGCCAATAACTTAAGTCAATACTGCAGCACTAACAGCACTTGTGGAAGTCAGTACAAGTACTGTATATTTAAAGAGATAGATAAGGATTGCAATATTTTAGCTTGAGTTCCTCACAGCTGTCATTCAGCAAATAGTTGAGTTCCGATCCAAGATGTCCTAGTGAGCCTTGAAGAGTCCAGTGTTGGATTTAACCAACATGCATGCATACTGGTCATCACTATATAAGAGAGAACCCGAGATAAGAATCAAAAGTTCCATACCCCAACTGATTAATTTACTTTTGTGTCCAGATGCAACAATGTGTGTCTAAGTCAAGCAAAATTGCATATAGCCAGTAAACTACATCAGCGAAGAAGGATTCAAAATGGACCAGTCCTGTATACATTCAACATTAACAGATTACTGATACAGAGTAGGCTTTGAATACTGGAAGGAATAACCAACTGGCTTTGGCACAACTTTTATTTTTGGTGTCGGGGGTGGGGTGAGAGAGAGCACGAGATCAGTACAGAAACAGACCCTTCGGTCCAACTTGCCTATGCCGAGCAGCAAGTGTCCCATACGAAAACCAGTCCTATATGCCTGCTATTGGCCCACATCCCCCGGTCTTTCCTATTCTTGTAACGGTTGAAATGGTCTTTAACTATTGTAACGACTGCATCTACCACTTCCTCCGACCGTTCAATCCACATATGAACCACACTGTTCTGTCAAAAAAAAAAAGGTTGCCTCTCAGGTCCCTTTTAAATCTTACTCCTTTCACCTTAAAATTATATGCTCTAGTTCTGGACTTGCCTACTCTAGGAAAAAGGCCTTGGCTATTCACCTTATCTATGTCCATCAATTTTATTAACCTCTATAAAGTCACCCCTCAACTACCTATGCTCCAGAGAAAAGAGTTCCAGCCTATCCTTATAGCTCAAACCTTCCAAGTCCAGTAACATCCCTTCTGAATGCATGCCTGGATTAGGAGGAGATCATCAAAAGAATAATACTCACCTACTTTATGGATATACTCTCAAGATGTGGTATGGGGAGGGAATCTGCAAATGGAATCAGACCTGCAATCTTAGACTCAGACCTGTACAGCACAGAAGGAGGCTGTGTTTGCATCAACCAAAGAACTGACTACTTGTAATCCATTTTGTTTTTTTAAGTTTTGGTCAAAAATGAATTGTGGTAACAGGAACAATGCACAATAACCTGGAAAAAGGGGTAAAGGTGTACACATCACTGCCCTTATCCTGATGGAACCTTTGTGTAGAGCTGTATCAAGCCGAGTGTGGACCTTTAGTACACAAACAACAAATGCCACCAGATACCGAGGTGCTACCTGCCCCTTATGTTGTGAAGGATGGATCTGCCCACATGAGAATGCTCCAAAGTAGTTGGATTGTGCCAGATCACCTATTCCTTCTGGAAAGTCTAAAGAAAAACATGCATGAGCACAAGTCCATTAGACAGTGGTCAGCACATAAGGACCTAGGGACCTTCTTGTTAGGAGATTCCTCTGAGTAGACTTTCAGAGATTTGGCAGAATGCCTCCCAGAACTTTCAAACAATACAGAGATATAGTTTAGCTGGTAGCGAGAACAACACGTGCTATTAGATCATAACTCTGATAAATCCCTCCACACCCCCAGCTCAATGCTCAGTATTTGCACCCCTTTTCCAACAATAAATCCAGAGTGCTTCCCTCGGAGACACGTGCCTGTCAATTCCACAGAGATTCCATATAACCTGGCTGTGCATTCCTACTGGAGGCTTGTTTCCCGGCCTGGTGACCAGGTATCAATTTGGTCAACATGTCAAAAGAAGAGTCTGCATCAATATCTCTACATAGAGCCGCCACTGTTAAGGACTGGCAGAGCAACCTGCTCCCCTCCTCACTGGGATATCCCTATGCTACGATCTACTCTCCAGCCTTACAACAAAGCCATTCCTCGCATTTACAATACGGTGTACAATTCTGGGCGCCACATTACCAAAAGGATGTGGAACGCTTTGGAGAGGGTGCAGAGAAGGTTGCCAGGTATGGAAGGTGCTAGCTATGAAGGGTGGCTGAGTAGGTTAGGTTTATTTTCACTACAAAAAACAAGATGGAGGGGGGGAACCTGATTGAGGTTTACAAAATCATGAAGGGTATAGACAGGGTGGATAGAGACAAACTTTTTCCCAGGGTGAAGGATTCAATAACGAGAGGTCATTCTTTCAAAGTGAGAGGTGGGAAGTTTAAGGGGGATACACGCGGTAAGTACTTCACACAGAGGGTGGTGGGCGTTTGGAACGCGTTGCCAGCAGAGGTGATAGAGACAGGCATGGTAGATTAATTTAAGATGCGTCTGGACAGATGCATGGGTAGGTAGGCAGGGAGCAGAAGGATACAAATGCTTAGGAATTGACCAACAGGTTTAGACAGTACATTTGGATCGGCTCAGGCTTGGAGGGCCGTAGGGCCTGTTCCTGGGCTGTAAATTTTCTTTGTTCTATCCTTTTTGCACAAAGACTGCATGACCTAATGAAAATTTTGCATAACTTTTCTGTTTTATTTCAGTTGTTGAAACTTTTTAAAAAATTCATTCATGGAATGTGGCTAGCTGGGACAGCATTTGTTACCCATCGCTAGTTGCTCTGAGAAAGTTGTTGTGAACCTCCCACAGTCCACTTGATGGATAAATGCTGTTTGGGGGGAATTCCAAGATTTGGATGCAGTGGCACGGAGGAACTGAGATATATATCAAGACAGGATGGTCAGTGATTCGTATGTATGTGCTGCCCTTGTTCTTCTAGGTGGTAGCTACCATGAGTTTGCAAAGTGCAGTTTAAGGAGCCCTAGTGAATTTCTGTAAGCTCCAATAAGATCACAACACATGCTACTAGAGTAATCCAGTAGTCAGTACACACTGCTGAGTGTAAATGTTAGTGGTGGAGGGAATAGATGTTTGTAGACATGATGGTAAAAACAGTGACTGCAGATACTGGAAACCAGATTCTGGATTAGTGGTGCTGGAAGAGCACAGCAGCTCAGGCAGCATCCAAGGAGCTTCGAAATCGACGTTCCGGCTTTTGCCCGAAACATCGATTTCGAAGCTCCGTGGATGCTGCCTGAGCTGCTGTGCTCTTCCAGCACCACTAATCCAGAATTTGTAGACATGATGCCAATCATGGGTCGCTTTGACCTGAAAAGCAACATCTTCTAGTGTTGTTGCAGCTGCACTCATCCAAGCAACCAAGAGTGTATTGCATTACACTCCTGACTTGTGCCTTGTAGATTATAAGCAAGTTTTGGGAAGTCAGGGAGTTATTCGTTGCAGCATTCCTAGCCTCTGACCTGCTCTTGTAGCCACAACACTTATGACTAGCCTAATTCAATTTGTCAATGGTAACCCCAGAATTTGAAGGGCAGGGAATTCACAGATAGGAATAAAGGAACAGGACTAGACCATTCAACCATTATTCAATGAGATCGTTGCTGGTCAATAGTCTAACTCCATAAATAGGCCACATAGATAGTATACCATTAAATCTCAATAGGCAATGGTTAGATTTCCTCTGATTGGAAATGGCCAATGCCTAGAACTTGTGTGGCAAGGTTACTTGCCATTTGTCAGCCCAAGCTTCACTATTGTCCAGATATTGCTGCACCTGGACATGGACTGCTTCTGAAGTCACAAATAGTGCTGAACATCGTCCAATCAATCAGCGAGCAACCCTAACCTTAGGGAAGATCTTTGAAGCAGACGATGACTGCTGTTTGGACACTACTCTGAGGAACTCCTACATAGGGATCTGGAGCCGAGATGACGAACCTCCAGCACCACAACCATCTACCAATGGCCAGGTATGACTCCAGCTGAGTTTTTCCCCCACTTCCATCAACTTTAATTTTGCTACATTATCATGATGTAACACTTGCTCAAATGTGGCTTTGATGTCAAGGGCAGTCAGTCAATCTCATGTCTGAATTCAGCCCTTTAGTCCATGGTTCAACACAGACTGTAATGAATTCAGGAGCTAAAGTGTACCTGGCAGAATCTATACTAACTATCAGTGAACAGGTTATTGTGAAGCAAGTGCTGCTTAATGGCACAGTTGATGATCGAGAGTAATTGATGGGGTGGTAATTGGTAAGGTTCAGTTTGTCCTGCTTTGTGTACAGGACGTACCTGGGAAGCTTTCCACAGTGTCATGGATATGCCACTGTGCACTGGAACAGCTTGGCTAGGGGCGTGGCAATTTCGGAAGCACAAGTCTTCAGTTCCATTGCTGGAACGTTTTCTGATGTTGGCTGATCTGATGATCCTCAGCTCCATTTTCCTGCCTTTTCCACATAACTCTATTCTCTTATTGATTAAAAATCTGATAGCAATGAATGCCACAGATTTACCGTCCTCAGAAAAAGAAAATCCTCTTCGTCCATGTCTGAAATGTGTGACCTCTTGTTCAGAGATATTGCCCTTTGGATCTAAACTCTCCCACATAGAGAAATAACCTTCCACATCTATCCTGTCACCTACCTTAAGAATCTTAGAAGCTCCAATAAGATCACAACACATGCTTCTAAATACCAAAGAGTACAAGCTCAATCTTTCCTCATTACATAGAATTGATGTCAGCCTAGTGAACCCACACTGGACTGCCTCAAAAGCCAGTACATCTTTTCTTGGATAAGGGGCCCAAAACTATTGACAGCATTCCAGATGGAGGGCATCTTAAAAAGGTGAAGACAGGATTTGGGCCCCACAAGTGTGGTGGTCAAACCTACCAATACTAGCACAGATACAACTGCATCTGAGGCAGGCACATTGGTGCTAAGGTGGAGATGGTAAAAAAAACATATTTGATCTTATCCTCACCATTGATACAGACAGGGGGATGCCTTCCACTTCACTTTCTGAAGTTAATGACAATTTCTCCAAAAATGAAGGAGCCGGTCGTCTTTACACCATTCAATCTCTTTCCTGTCTCGTTGTTTGAGATCTGACCTACAGCAAAACAATGGTGGTGTCATCAGCCACTTGTAAATGGAGTTGGGGCAGAATTTGGCCGCACAGCCATGGGTGTATAAGGAGCATAACAGTGGGGGACCGAGTATGTAGCCTTGCAAGGAATTAGTGTTGAGCATTATGATGGAGGTGTTGTTGCTGCCTCTTAATGATTGAGGACTATGAGTCAGGAAGTCAAGGATCCAGTTAGTTAGTGACGGGAGCAGAGACAGAGAAGAGTTTGGAGACGAGTTTGTGTGGAATTATGGTGTTGACAATGGAGCTATAGTCAATAAATATATGAGCCTGATGTAGGTATCCTTGTTATCCAGATGTTCCAGCGATGAGTGTAGGGCCAGGGCAATGGCATCTGCTGTGAACCTGTTGCACCTGTAGGCAAATCACAAAGGATCTAGGCAATTTGGTCAGCTGGAGTTGATGTGAGCCATGACTAACCTCTTTCAGCACTTCATAATTATGGAGGTCAGAGCCACTGGATGATAGTCATTGAGGAATGTGACATGATTTTTCTTTGGCATCAGGATGATGGTGGTATCCTTGAAGCAGGTGGGGATTCGGATTGCAGTGAGAAGTTAAAGATGTCTGAGAATATGCTTGCCAGCTGGCCCACACAGGATCTGAGTGCACGGCCAGGGACTCCATCCACGCAAATCACCTTCCAAAAGGTTGATCTAATGGCAGTGATCGAAGATACAGGTATATCAGAGGCTGTTGGGATGGGTGACATTGTTTCACTGTCTTCCTGTTTAAAGTGAGTGTAGAATGCATTGAGCTCATTGGGTAAGAATGTCATGTTGTCCACATTCTATTAGCCTTTGCTTTGTAGCCTGTTATGTCGTGTAAACCTTGCCACAAACTGGTGAGAGATTGGTTTGGATCTCAAGCTTAGTTTGGTATTGCCTCTTGTCATTTCTGATGGCCTTCAAAGGTCGTATTTTATAGGTCAGGTCCTGACTTGAATGCCTCAGACCTGGACTTCAGTAGGGAGTTGATCTCCTACTTAACCCATGGTTTCCGGTTATGGAATATTCTTATTAACTTCTTTGGCATGCAGTCTTCTACATACTTACTAACGAGGTCTGTAATAGTAGTGGCATTTTAATTTAGGTTGGCTGCTGAATTCTTGTCCACTAATTAAGCAGTCCCATAGAAGCCCTTCCATTGCCTCAGGCAAACACCACACTACTTTCTGTACTGGGTCCTCATGCTTCAGTTTCTTTTGGTAAGCCAAGAGGAGCAGCACTGTGCTGTGATCTGATTTTCCAAAATGCCGACCAGGAATGGAGCAATTGGCAGCACAACCATCCAAGATGCCAAGGCATTCTTGGTAACAGACACTGAAGTTTCCCAACCAGTGTACGTTTATGGAGGACAAGTCTTAATGAAGATGAAGAAACTGCAGAATATGCTCTGGGACAGGGAAAATGACGAGCAAGTGATTAGCTTGTTCAGTTCCATCGATAAGAAAAAAAGACATGACAACAGAACCGCCAACATTCTGGAATTTAGAAGTATCACAAAGAATCAAAAATAAGTGATTAATTACAGATTATTTAAATACATGGATTTGCATTTTCCTTTGAAAGAAAATAGATGGGTTGCGTCTTTTTCTCCCAAACAGAACAAAGTCTTGCCATCCAAATGGCAAAAACAAAACCATCACTGGTTTGAGGAGTCTTCTGTGCTTCAGTTGCCCCAATTGATCTTGTTCTTGTTGATTTAACACCCAGTACCAGATGAGAAAATATTTCCTCCAATAAAGTTCAAATCGTTGTCTTTAGGACACATTTCAGCGGCTGACACTATCCCACTGACTGGTAGCTGTCCCAGTGTCTGTCCACCCTTGGCAATCATCCTTCCCTAAACAACACATGACTCTGTTCCGAGCTGAAACTCTCTTCCTTGCCTTTTTGACCTCCCTACTTAACTACTTCAACACACTCCTGGCTGACACACCACATTCTTCCTTCCGTAAACCTGTTACTCATCGCTCCAAAAAGCCCCGAACTGTCACCCTTCAGTCCCGTGATCACTGGCCTATGCTGGTTCCCAGTTCAATAACTATTTTCACATTTTCCTCCTCCCAATCTCTTAACATTCTAGCTCAACCCGCAAATAGCTAGGCTTATCTAATACAGACCTCGTTAATTTCTGTGTTACTGGCAGCCACACCCTCAGAGGTCTTGACTACCAGGTCGGAAATTCCCCAAGTCTTTCCACTCCCCTTTCCCTCCTTTACGCTGCTCTCTAAAATCTACCTGATTGATCAGTTCCCTAATCCCGCCATATAGAGTCAGAGTCATAGAGATGTACAGCATGGAAACAGACCCTTCGGTCCAACCTGTCCATGCCGATCAGATATCCCAACCCAATCTAGTCCCACCTGTCAGCACCCGGCCCATATCCCTCCAAACCCTTCCTATTCATATACCCATCCAACTGGCTCTTAAATGTTGCAATTGTACCAGCCTCCCCCACATCCTCTGGCAGCTCATTTCATACATGTACCACCCTCTGCGTGAAAAGGTTGCCCCTTAGGTCTCTTTTATATCTATCCCTTCTCACCCTCAACCTGTGCCCTCTAGTTCTGGACTCCCCAGCCCCAGGGAAAAGACTTTGTCTATTTACCCTATCAATGCCCCTCATAATTTTGTAAACCTCTAAAAGGTCACCTCTCAGCCTCTGACGCTCAAGGGAAAACAGCCCCAGCCTGTTCAGCCTCTCCCTGTAGCTCAGATCCTCCAACCCTGGCAACATCCTTGTAGATCTTTTTTGAACCCTTTCAAGTTTCACAACATCTTTCCGATAGGAAGGAGACGAGAATTGCACACAATATTCCAACAGTAGCCTAACCAATGTCCTGTACAGCCGCAACATGACCTCCCAACTCCTGTACTCAATACTCTGACCAATAAAGGAAAGCATACCAAACTTCTTCTTCACTATCCTATCTACCTGCGACTCCACTTTCAAGGAGCTATGAACCTGCACTCCAAAGTCTTTTTGTTCAGCAACATTCCCTAGGACTTTACCATTAAGTGTATAAGTCCTGTTAAGATTTGCTTTCCCAAAATGCAGCACCTTGCATTTATCAGAATTAAATTCCATCTGCCACATCTCAGCCCATTGGCCCATCTGATCCAGATCTTGTTGTAATCTGAGGTAACCCTCTTCGTTGTCCACTACACTTCCAATTTTGGTGTCATCTGCAAACTTACTAACTGTACTTCTTATGCTCGCATCCAAATCATTTATGTAAAATGACAAAAAGTAGAGCACCCAGCACTGATCCTTGTGGCACTGCACTGATCACAGGCCTCCAGTCTGAAAAACAACCCTCCATCACCACCCTCTGTCTTCTACCTTTGAGCCAGTTCTGTGTCCAAATGACTAGTTCTCCCTGTATTCCATGAGATCTAACCTTGCTAACCAGTCTCCCATGGGAACCTTGTTGAACACCTTACTGAAGTCCATATAGATCACATCTACTGCTCTGCCCTCATCAATCTTCTTTGTTACTTCTTCAAAAAACTCAAGTTTGAGTGTCATTATTTCCCACACAAAGCCATGTTGACTATCCCGAATCAGTCCTTGTATATCTCATTACTATTTTTCTTTTGTTTTATAAAACCCCTGTGAAGCAACTTGGAACTTTTCATTTATGTAGTGCCTCCTTGTTAGAAATTGTCATCGTCTTCCAACTGCTCCAGTATTAGCATTATCTACATAATTGAAATCTTCCATCTGAAATTTAACTTCAGGTTACTGCGCATATCCGAGCCATGGACAGTACAACAGAACAAAGCTTTTAAGTTCACCAAGTTGAACATGTAAAAACTGAAGTGGGCTAGGAAAAAGTGGTTGAAAGATTACCACATCATTCAACTGACAAGGGATGTGGACCAGAACAGTAGTCAAACGTTTACTAAAAAGGCCTTGATTTGAGATTTGTAGATTCAGCAAGACCTTGGCAACCAAAAAACAATAATCATCAGAAATAAAATCAAAAAGGAGTTAATAAGAGTAATGTAAAATCTCCACAAGTTATTTGGACTGATAACATAAAGGAATAGAATAAATAATAAATATCAGATGAGAAGTATATAAATCCTTGTTTAGGCCTCAACCACAACATGGCAGATACATGGAGAAAAAGGTGCCAGTCCTACCGGACCACAGAGTTACTTTCTCATTACAGAGAGTCAATTGGTAGGGGTATAACCGGAGGGTCACCACACCTCAGGAGAGTGGAGGCAGTCAGTATACACCTGGATACCACAATACAGGAACATCGTACAAGCCTCAAAAGGATAGAGGAAATTTACTCATGTAGCAGGAAACAGAAACCGAGGAGAGACTGGAAAAGTTCGGATTGCTCTCCTTCGAAAGCAGACTTATTAAGAATTGAGCTAATAAAGTTGTCAAACTGAGAGGTTTTGGTAATATCCTTTTAGAGGAGTGTCAATAATCAAAAGGCCTTGCACAAATGACTGCCAAGTAGTGGATAGGGGTGAGCAGCAGAACGCTCCCCCCTCCCTCTCACCCCCACTCAGAAATATTGAGACTTGTAATACTTTGAGAAGATGGTGGAGAACCAATTCCACAAATAAATTATGAAAGGGAAGTTGGACAGATACTGGAGGATGAGGAATTTACAGGGTTACAGACAAAAAGTGAGAATGTGTGGCTAAACAGGACTTTTCTTTCAAAAAGCACCAACAGGCACAATGGGCCAAATAGCACTCCTGTGTTGTAAATCTCTATGATTTGATGTAACGATAAATGAGGCAGTCTTGGCTCGATTTACTCTTGGCCACTTTTCAGTGCAGTTTTGCAGCACAAATTAGGTACAGGGTGACCTATAGCCTTGGTTTCATATCCTGTTCAGTAACTGGCAAAGCAAGAGTTCCAGAACATATTAACAACCCATTCATAAAAAATGTGTCAAACAACAAAGACAGTGTACAGGATAAGCCCATTGAAAAGTCATCAGCTTATGATTTATATTTTAAACAAAATATTTTGTGGTGGTGACTTTTACCAATAACCATACTAAATTCATTCAAATGTACGAGTTTGTTTAAACAACTTACTTTGAAAGATATAACATTTGCATAAACAGGAAGTTGACTTAAAAAGTAAAATGATTTGCACCATAAGTGCTACTCCCAAAAGCAGAAAATCTAAATCCCCCCTTGACATCAATTACATTAGCACTACAGAATACCCCAACTAACATCTGGGGGCTGCTGAGAAACTGAACTGAACCATCCTTATTAATACTATGGCTAAAAGGGCGAGTCAGAGGCTGCTATGGCAAATAACTCCTCAATGCTTATTCATCACACACAAGGAAAGAAATCAAAGAAATCTTGAGTGTGATGATTCTTCATTTGAGTGCAGTTCCAACAACACAAGAAACATCATCTAAGACAAAGTAGCGCACTTGATTGGTACCCATTCACTACCTCGAGCATGCACATCCTCCACTAGCAACACACAAAAAATAGAGAGAGTGCAAAACATGAAAGATGCAGTGAAAACTTGCTTAGGATCCTTTAACAACAACATCCAAACCTATGACATCCATCACCTCCAAGGATAAGGGTAGCAGATGCAGGAGAACACTAGGTTGCTCCAAACCTCATGCTCTCCTGTCCTAGAATTATATTGTTGTCCATCACTATTGCTGTGACAAAACCTTAGTGCATTTTCCATAACCACACTGTGGGTATTTCCAGAAAATCAATAGTGGTGCAAGGTGGCAGCTGAAGACCATGTTGAGGACATTTTTAAAACAAACAAAAAATGGTAACGATTATGTATTTCCAACATTTTTGATCTTGTTGTTAGAAAGAACAAATACATTCGGGTGGTGCATAAGTAAGTAGGGCTTAACAGGGCGCTCTTCGGCTGTGTTCAGAGTAATCCTTTTATTCACACTGTTTTTGTAGTGGTTTTGTATTGCATTGGGAAACCCTGCTGCATTAGACAGTGGATATGTATACAGGTGCTGCACTTCAAATAATCATTGCTTACGACGATATAAAAAGCTAGTACACTAAATAGAAGACAGTACCATGACAAATTCATAAACACACTACAGTAAAGTCCCCAAAAAAAGGCACTTGAAAGAAAGTTGGAACTTTCTTTGCAGATAGGGGGTGCACTTCCACAATAAAACATACCCAGAAAAACATGGTTGATGGTCCAGCAACATAGGCAAGTAATTTCCTGCTCCTTTTTTTTTACCGTCCTGATCAGCATTTCAATAATATCAGTCGATTGACTTCTTTGTATGTGGTGTCACAGTGGTAATCAAAGAAGGAATATTTAAAATCCCAGCTGGTGCACTCTGGCAAGATGATAAAAGCACTTCTAGGCAGACTGCTTACACTTCTGAAAACACTATGAGCAAATATTGCCTATCAATTGTTGCCTACCTCCAAAAAGGTTTAGGTCAGTGAAATGCACAACATCTGGCCCTTCAAACAAAAGATATATATGCTTTTCTACTCTACCATGGTGAAAAAACACTTGTTAAGAAGTTGCTCAACTAGTGTCACTTTACAAATCAACGTGCAAGTTGAAATACCTGCGAAATGTTCTTGTGCTCTCGTTCTGATTTTCCACCCTCTTTCAGTCATTCATCCTTCATAGTTTCAGTTGCAAAAAGAGAAGTGGCTTTAATCTGTCAACCACACCTATGCACTTTTGGGTGGCAATTCTGTTCCAGTTATGACTAATGCATAGTTTATACAAAGTATGCAAACAACATGCCAAAATTCAAACTTAAACCCTCCAATTCATTAATCATGTCTTTCTTGACTCGGGTCCTGTATTATTCACAGCAACTCATCAAGCAATTAACGTTTTAAAATGCAACTACTGTAGCCATCTTCTTTGTTCCCAAGTGCCAGTAATCGGATGGTTTTTGTTATAATTATTACCACCTAGTTAAGATTTGGTGCAAAGTTGGATTAGTTTTCAAAGAAAAAAAAATGTTCGATTCCAAAAAAAACTTCACCAGTCTGAAGTCAGAAAAGGTAAAAATGAAAGAAATTATTTTGCTTTCAGTGATTACTCACTCTATACAATATTTAAAATAGATTTGCACGGGTACATGGATAAGAAAGATTGAGAGGAATATGGGCCGCACAGGCAACAGGACTAGTTCAGTTGAGGATACATGGTTGGCACGGATGAATTGGAGGGGGGGTCAGCCCGTTTCCATGCTGTATAACTGACTCCATTAGTCACACTGAAATATGATTTAAGATAGTAGATGGCATTCTTCCAGTCATTACTCAAGCCTAGATGACTATTCAACCATGGAAGCATTTACTAAATGTACCATACGTGGTCTCACCTGATGTACACATCTTCAACGATCAGATCACAAGCCTCAGGAGACAACATACAGTCCATTGAGCCTACTCCTTTTACTTAAATACAATTATGGCTGATCTTGGCTTTTTTAATCCACTTTCTGCCTGCTCCCCGCATCCTTTCATTCTCAGATATTCAGATTGTTGGTGTTTCAAAGACTTAATTACATTCAATGATGGAGCATCCACAAACCTCTGGGTTAACAAATGGATTCACAATCATTTCAGTGAAGAAATTCCTCATCTCAGTCTTCAAATGATCATCTCCTTATCTTGAGACTGTGACTTTAAGTTTCTGCTAGCAGACTCAAGTCTGCTTACCCTGTCAAATTTCTTCAAATTCTTGTATGTTCCAGAGAAGTCCCCTATTATTCTTTTCAACCTCAGAGAATGTGGGCCCAAATTCCACATCATCTCATCTCACGTGCCAACGTGGCGATATTAGCTGTACTGCCGTGAGTATATCATTCATTATATATGGAGACAAAACCATCACACAGTATCCCAGAGTGAGCTAACAATAACAGCAGTCACATAGAACATTGCTAAGTTCAATGGAAACCAAAAAAGACAACTCCAGTTTCAAAGTTTTAAGTGTTCATGAATTTGAAACTTACATTAACTAAGAAGCAGTCTGATCTATGCTCTTGTCCACAAGGTCAGCGTTTAATTTAAGATTTCAAGTGCATTTGTTTATATTCACAAAAGGTCAAATATGGACTTTCCTTCTGCGCAGGCAACGCAACTTACAGCACAGAATGACTTTGTGGGAAATGGAGGTCATCCGTTCAGCAGAATGCAACAAACATGGTTTCTCGCCCAAATCAGATTGACAGTCTGGGCAACTGGATTCTAGAAATGTCTGACACCATCAGGTTTGTGAAAAATGAAAATTACAAGATACAAAGAAGTCTAGTCAGCCCAACCACTTTATACATTTACATTTTTTACGAATGAAATGGGTTCATCAAACTTAGCCCTAGGTCCCATATCCCTCGGTCCCATATCCCTCTAATCTCTTTCTTCATCCACTGAATCAAAATTAAACATAGATACCACACTTTCTGCCTCAACCACTGACTTTGCAAATGTAAAAAAGAGTAATGAAAGTACACAAATTAGATAATAAATCCTGATGAATTTTGAGGTGATAAAATTCTTCCCTTGATGCCAATGTTCTTGTGAACAAAGTGAAATCTTCGCTAGAAGTATCTTCCTTAAAATAATCATGCTGTTATAGCCCATAACAGTATCGGATCTGTTGTCAAATCTTTACGTGTAGCATAGACACGAGCATATAACAGTTGGGCTAAAAGGCCTGCTTGTTTTGTATATTCTGCGTCAACTGAACTGGCCTAACCATGGCATTCAGTTGCATTAAACCCCGACCAATGAGGTTGTCCACCCCAAATCCTCTCAGAGCAATTTTAGGGCTAGGCAATAAACAACAACCTTGCCAAAAACTCACGTGGAGAATTGAACGGTCCCTTAAATGTACGCATTTAAAAAGCAAATATCAGATGATTTTAAATCATGCAATTTGAGGTGCCAATATATGTACTGTCCACTCAAAAGGTGCAGTCATTACACAATGAACTGCCTATATGATAGCTTCCAAACACTACTGCTACAAATCATTCGAGATAAAAACCAAGGCAATGTATTAATTTCCATAGCTCTCATTCAAGTGACTTGCTTGGTGAATTTATTTTATTTTGTACTATATTTTGAAGCAAATGCTGGAAAATTGACCACCTGCCTTTTTGTCATGATACACTGCATTGATTATCTGAAAACAAAATTTCAGATTTAGCTCAACTAAGTTTTCTGTTGCAAACAGGCATTTTAAAGTGGCTTCCAGCCAGTCACAATGAAACAGCTTTCAAAATTGTGCAAAGATAAACACGTCCTCCTCAAACACTACTGCTACCACCGTGGTGGGCGGCACGGTGGCACAGTGGTTAGCACTGCTGCCTCACAGCGCCTGAGACCCGGGTTCAATTCCTGCCTCAGGCGACTGACTGTGTGGAGTTTGCACATTCTCCCCGTGTCTGCATGGGTTTCCTCCGGGTGCTCCGGTTTCCTCCCACAATCCAAAGATGTGCAGGTCAGGTGAATTGACCATATTAAATTGCCCGTAGAGTTAGGTAATTATAGGGGTATGGGTGGGTTGCGCTTCGGCGGGTCGGTGTGGACTTGTTGGGCCGAAGGGCCTGTTTCCACACTAATGTAATCTAATCTAAACCTTTCGACCTGTCTGCAAGTCTTCAACACCATTGACCACACCATCCTCCAACATCTCTGCACTAATCACCCAGCTGAGTCAGTGCGCTCTGAAGTGTTCAGGTTTAAAAATCTGATTGTGGCTAGAAAACATGTGCAATTATTTATTTTGCTGCCCCTTCCAGGATCCATCCTGGCCCCACCTATTGATCATCTACATTGGATGGTGTCAAGGGGTATAAATAAAAAGAGGTACAGCATTACTTTGCCAAGTATCCTGAAGGCACCTGGTTCTATCTCAACATTTATCACCATTGACTCCTCTATTGTTGTTGACTATTGCTGCAGACATCCACTACTGAATAAGAATAAAAATGTCCTCCCATTAAACATTGGGAAGTCAGAAACATCATCCCAAACTCCAGTCTCCAATGACCAGCTCCATCTTTCTTCCCCCACAACAGTCTGAGATTAAGGCAACAGGATCACAGCCTTTATTGCACACTTGGTCCCAAGGAGTTCCAAAGCTCATCTTTATACCATTTCCAGCAGTTACTTGTCTCAACTTCACCCTATTGCTAAAATGCTCATCTATGCCTTTATCACTTCGAGGCTTTTCCAATGCACTCTTGGCTGGCCTCCCCAAACTCTACTAAAACTCAAGGTCATCCAAAACTCTTTTTCCATGTCTCAACTCATAGCAAATCCTGTTTCCCTATCACTCCAGTGTTTGCTGACTGTCATTTATAGAATCCCTACAGTGTGGAAACAGGCCATTTGGCCCAACAAGTGCACACTGACCCTCTGAAGCGTATCACACCCAGACCCATTCCCCTCTTACTTTACGTTCCCCCTGACGAATGCGCCCAACCTACACACCTTTGAACACTATGGGCAACTTAGCATGGCCAATCCACCTAACCTGCACATCTTTGGACTGAGAGAGGAAACGGGAGCGTCCAGAGGAAACCCATACAGACACCGGGGGGGGGGGGATGTGTATGGAGTTTGCAGTCAGCAGAGGCTGGAATCAAACCCAAGTTCCTAGTACTGTGAGGCACCACGAAGTCGAGCAACGTCTTGACTTTAAAATCTCATTTTCATACCCCACCAAGTCTTGCCCCTCATGCTTTTGTAATTTCATCCAGCTCAGCCTTCCAATAGATCTGCGCTCCTTTATAACTCTGGCCTTAGGCATAATTGCTTCACCATTGGTGGCTGGCGTTTCAGCTGTTTAAGCCACAAAATCCAGCATTCTCTCTAAATCTCCGCTTTTTCTTTCACTTTTCTCTTTTGAGCCACTCCTTAAAATCTATCCCTTGCTTTTGGTCATCGAACCTAATAATTCCTTCGTTGCCTGGCGTCCCACTTTTATAACGCTGCCATGAAGCACCTGAGAACATTCCATCATGTCAAATTGCTGTAAGTTGCAGGTGTTGATGGCACACTGCCAGCTTACCTTTACCAAAAAGGTGTAACGTTGTAATGGCTGTGATGTGAAGCTGTATCTTTCAAGAGATTTATTTTTAAAAAAACTTTACCTCTCTTCTCAATTTTTTGCAATGATAAAGCATGTATTTTAGAGAGTGAGAAGTTAACAAAACTGATGCACAAGTACACAGCTGGAAAAGAGCACAAAAGAGACTTAAAATGGTCATGATGGTGACAACTAAGTATAGAATCACAGAATCCCTACAGTGTGGAAACAAGCTATTTGGCCCAACAAGTGTACACAGACATCCCGATGCTTCACACTCACAATAAGAAAACTATATTGCAGGAAATAGTGGTTTAACAGCGTGAGGGAAAATCCTAGAATATACAAAGTAAATTTCAAAGCCACAGCTTAAAGCAGCACTGCTCTAGAAGTCCTTATTATAGCACAAACTATATTGTTTGTATAACTATCTGGTGCTTTGACACTGCAAGTCATGAAAATAGCTGAAAATGTGTTGCTGGAAAAGCGAAGGTCAGGCAGCATCCTAGGAGCAGGAGAATCGGCGTTTGGGCATGAGCCCTTCTTCAGGAATGAGGAAAGTGTGCCCAGCAGGCTAAGATAAAAGGTAGGGAGGAGGGACTTGGGGGAGGGGCGTTGGAAATGAAAACACACAAGTCTCGATTTATATAAAATATAAATCCTGCAAAACTCTGACAATATTGTTTGCACAGATTCACAACAAAAACAAAGTTAAGATCAACAGGCTTACAGCAGTCCAAACGTCTGCTCTATTACCCAGTAGCAGTGATGGTAATTGGCAGCTGTGCTCAAAGCAGACTATTTAGGACATTTTAGCAAAAAAAAAGTGTTGTTACCTGGGTGTGTATCGGATGGCTGAATACACTGTAGTTTGTCTAAACTTGTCTGAGCAGAAATGATGCAAACTTTGGAAAAATAGATGAACTATTTGTGTGGTGAAGAGCAACACAAAGGCAAAGAGCAGCTAGAGGCAGTGCTTCTCTAATGTGTTCCCTCACACTGGAGCACCACTTCAAAGCAAAGGCTTGTATGCTCCTGGAAAGCTGCTCCCTTTTGTTAATTTCAACACAAATATTCACCAATAATGGGCGCGTCAGCAGATGTCTGGAGGAAATCATAAAAAGCAGTTAAAATAGTTGATGAAAAGAAATTCATGTCCAGAAATACAAATACCATTGTGTATCTGTGCACAAATTGGCTATTGTGTTTCCTACATTACAACAATGACTACCTTCAAGAGTTATTCATTAGTTGTGAAACACTTTGGCCAACCTGAAGTTCTTCCTTTACAAAAAAAGGTCCCTCCCTGCTTGTGTGGTCACAGCCTCTGGAGTGTATTTTTAAAACAAAAATCAGAAAATGCATGCAGCTCAAAGGGCACGGTTTTTCAAATGAGTGTCTGGCAACAGAGATAAAACTGATCGCTTGTTCACTACAACAATCTTTAGAATGTTTGTTAGATGATTAGCATATTTAACCAAACTTCACCCCTATAGATAAAACTATTTTCAGTCAAAAGCAAGCTTATTTCACTCCATATTCTTTGCAATTGGTTCCCAGTTTAGAGGAATACAGTTCAATCTCAGTAATTGCAAACATAGAAAAATCCAATCAATGCAAGTGTTTTATACAACACAATGTAGCAGTCGCTAGCATTTGCAAAATTTCAGAATAGCCATAAAACTTTGGAGACTTGGTGAGTTCATTAATCTGTAAAAAAAAAAAAAAGGGCTTGTTTTGGATGCATATGTTCGCTCCTTGTAGAGGTGGTCTCATGCCATAGGGATAGCATCCCCATCTTTGAGCCGGAAAATCCGAGTTCAAGTTCCCTCCAAGCTTTTAAGGAAGTATTCATGATGCATTTCATTAGTCTGAGCCTGTAAATTCTAACACTTGCCCCAATAATCGCCAAAAAAATGGGATTTGGTATGGTGATGGAGGGAGAGAAGGAAGGAAGAGTGCATCTGAAGACATACAAAGTTGATTCCTTCCAGAAAGTACTGAAATAATTCTAGCACATTCCTCCAAAAGTAGCTGACACTGCAAATCTATGGAGAGCTGGAGGCTATTCATTGGCCTCAAAACTATGACCAAAATTAGTGAGGTAAAGCTACATCTCGTTTAACTTTATTTTAAAAGCATGTGTTTTACAAGGTCAAATTATAATTGACATAAGTAGAACTGTGGCAAGTCTACACAGTTCACTCATTGTTTCTCTACATCTACAACAAAAGATCTATTTACGTTGGTGGCTTGAAAGTAGCTTGAAGAGTTTCAGGATTAAATATACATATCTAAACGTTTCCACAAAATTATAGTCAGAAATGCAGTAGAATTTTCTAAATTCCAGTGACAAAGATTTATACAAAAAGGCCTCCTGCTCATCTCATAATAATTTGTATCACCGAGTCCAAAAATAATCTCCTTTGATTGCAGTTGCTCACTGAGTCACAGAAGGGTCAGTTAGACAGATCATTCTTGTCAGCATCTGCAGATTTATAAAATGGCAGCAAAAGCAGAGTGCTGCACGACTAGCATCAAATGCGGCCAAAGTCAATGTCAATTAAATACAAAAACTGGAAATGGCAACAGCCTTGGGATATGCGGGTTTAGACAGTGGATTATCTCATGTAAGAAAACGTCAACTGTTCTGTTTCAAAAGGAAGGGAAAAAGTACATAGTCTTGACAGAACAAAAAGAAAGGGGTCAAAGTCACACACCCAGAGGATAAATAAAAAAAAGGAACAGAAAAGGACAGTCTGAATGATGAGATTAGATGAGTTACTGTTTTCATAATGAATGCCTTCAATCAATCCAAAATTTTAATCAACAGAATCTAAACTACAACAGATTGTTTGAAAGAAGTTTTATTCCTTCATTATCAAGGATTTATGAGGGGAAATGCACATTTTGGCTTGGTTCTTGCTCGCTATCAGGACAGCATCTACAATTTAGAATGAATAAATCTTTTAGAAGCTATAATGTGATCAACTTTGAGATTCTCTTGACAATTTCTACCAATAGAAAAATTAAAGTTTCAATGAAGTAAAATTCAGTAGAGCTAGAAAAAAACATAATGGCCTGCTGTCAGACAAAATCAGGCAAGTCAACATTTAAAACTATAAAAACTATTTGGTAAATCTGCATGTGTACATGTACATGCTAAGAAGCAAACGATTAAGCAAATAAAAGGCTCCAAAATGAACAGAGAATTAAACTGGAATGGATATTTTAGACTAAAAGGCATACTACAGAGTCTACTGGGAAAATGGGATGGACAAAAAGTTTGCAAAGAGTACAACAATATTTCGAAATTGTTTTCATTACATGGCGCGAAATACAAATATCAAGTGAGATAAGAAAGCTTTTTAAGTGCGCATAGGGAGGAAGTTAGATTTCTTTAAAACGTTACTGGAATAACTGAAGATGAATATAACTAAAAAGACTCAACAATTACGTTCCATAAGTGGTGTGTAACAGAAAGGAAAAGTACCAATTCGGTGTTTGATTAACCGATTGGGACAAATACAATGAAATCTTTGGAAATTAGAGAGGAGGATACAGTAGATAAGTTAGGATTGAAGTGTGACATACATTTTCTCTGGGTCAATGTACATCTTAGACTATTGAAAGAGATGAGGAGTGAGTCTGCCAAGCATAGCTAATAGTAATAATTGAGATTCATTGTGTACTAGAGATACCACAAAATCAAAAGCCAGTAAAATGTAGTACAGGTCGTTCTGCTATAACATGTGTTTTGTTATTGTGAATTCGCTATAACACAATAGACAAATTGGGAACATCTTCTTTAACACTGACTTTTAAAGGTTTTATTGGTTATAAGAAGATTCTGGTCCCATTAATTTAAATGGTGCTGCTATAATGTGATTTTCTTATAACACTGGATTGCACGAGAACAGAACAACCGCATTATAGCAAAACTGACTGTACCATTATTTAAAACAGAACAAATAAAAGTACAAGTATCTACAGACCCATTAACCTTACTTCAGACGAGTAAAAACTGTACTAAGTGTCTGCATTAAGGGGCAGGTTGGAAATGCATCAAGTGGAAACAGATGATTTGGGTTTAGGAGCAAAAGGATACTATTCAATTTTGCCTCCATTTAAAGAGGTGAAGAATACAATAGTTACTGGATTCCTCATAAAATCATTTACTTATACTTTATTAAAGTTCTGTACTAACCAACCTAAAATGCAGCCATATCCAGGGAAGAATTCAAGACAGAAGAATTTGGAAAAAACACAGACAACTTACGAATAGCTAATCAGAGCATTGCTGAACAATTTCCAAGAGTTAGAATAGCAACTTTTTTTTATTTCTATAAAGTTATGTAGATACAGAAAATAAGGCTTTTAAAAATCTACAGACATCGATAATATAAGAACTCCAAGGATAGAAGATATAATTAAACTCCTGAAGAAGGGTCTACATCGGTTAGTTAGGTAGATAAACACCAACAAGTAATACCAAGTACAAAATATTACTTACTGAACAAACAACAACCCGTGGCAGAATAAAGGGAATGAAAGTTAGCGTGTTATTTTGGGAGGTTAACCTTACAATCTTTGACAGGAAATGGTATGAGGAAATTCTGGGGACATAAAGCATTTAGAACCACAGATGTGATGAAACCAGAATGTCAAGCCAAGGGCAATCAGGATAGTAAAACAAAAAGAAAAAAAACAAAACCGTGAACTTACCGTACTGCGGAGTTTAGAGCACATTATTCTCAACTGGCAACCTAAATTTAGAATTTCTACCAGTTACAACATTCAGGACAATTTCTTTTCCGTGTCTGTGTCAAATTTGACAGTGGCCACACGGAAGTTTGCTGACAAGTTGATAATCTTCAAAAAGATTTCAGAATTTTAGGATAAAGTCACTGATCATGCTGTGAAGATTCATTTTATTATTTGGAAACTTGGGCTCTAAAATTGGCGAGTGACGTATGTCTTCGAGTGTGCTTTGTGGTTCTACATTGTGCATGAGAGACGGACAATTTTAAATTCATTTTCAAGGCCTGAAATTAATCACGGGTTGTCAAAAGGTTTGTTGATGCATGCATTTCTCAGGAAGGCAAGTAGCCTTCGAGTGAGCTGGAGGTATTCAGTTCAGTGAATTGATAACATAAGTGAATTATTGAGTCCGCCAAGCTTTCTCCACAATTCTAGATCCTGGATAATCAGCTCCCCAGTGCCATTTTCCCTGCATTATCTCCACATCCTCCAAAATGTTGTAGATTTCTGGAGACCAATCAATTTCTCTTTGGAACATGCTCAAAGATTCAGGTAGGGAACTCCAAAGATTCACCATCCTGACTGAAGACATTCCTCATCTCAGAGTGAAATGACCATACCCCTTATTGTCAAAGTCAGAGCTGGGTAAAAAGTCCTGAATGGCTTAGAAGAAAACTCTGGAAACATTTAAGAGTTGGTAAGAAGAAACCAATTACAGCCATGCCACCTGAACAAAAAAACTTTTAAAGTGGAGACAAAGTGACGGTTCACTGAAGTAAGTGTATCTGTAAGATTGTTGAGGGGGAAAAAAGGGTTGAATCTTTATTTCTGATATCTGTAAAGGGACAATTTCAAATAACTATTGTAAGCTGCCGTAGTGAGTGTGTTTATTCCTTTTGTACAAAAACCTTTCCCTTTTAAAAATACATTGATACATACATGAATATGCCGCATGACTAACAACAGTAAAAGAGTCACAAAAACAAAGCTTATGATCTATCAAATTAGGTTTCCCTCCAAGACTGGATGTGCCCAACATTACCATGAGGTGGGACAATAACAGCGTTAGATGGGATATGGATCAGATCGAGTGTCACAGACTCCTCTCCACTTGTGCATTCAGATTAGACCAAAAAACTTTACACTCCAAACTTTGTACTTGCCCTGGCGAATATAGTTCAATTTTTGTAAAATCCACTCATAGGGGGACAGTCAGGAATCAGTTCTGCAGCTCTGCTGAAATGTAATTGGTTTACCACCACAACTTTTTGAAATCTGTAGCATCTGCATTTTTTAAAAAACTAAACTCCATGCATATCTGCATAAGGGGAGATGATTTTGAATTGATTTTATTCCCTCCCTCCAATTCTCTATGGAGGATCATTACACCACATTTTCCAGTCAGACTGGAAGGGTTAGCAAGAAAGTTTAATAATAAGGTTAATAATTCTGAAAAGGTTAATGTCAGAAACTAAAATCAGCACCAATTCTTAAGGTGTCATCAGCAGTTGGTTGGAGAAACATAGGAGGGCTAAAAAACTTAGTATCTTGGGGGATCTACGAATGGCGGCGATCCGAGAAGATCACACTGCAGAGCTTCGCATCGCAGCAGGAGCAGGATGGTCCTTTAACCCACCCAATCCAGGTCATCAGGATTTCTTGGGGCATTGGAAAGATTGTGGAGCCCCAAGAAACATTTAAAAATTGACTTACCTGTATTTTCAGCTGTCCAGAAATGCCTAGAAACGGAGGAGGAGCATCTGAGGCCGGGCCTGCAGCTCAGCCTGCAGCAGCCCTGGAGCCGATTACTCTCCAGGACCTGGTGAACCAGCTCTCGAAATCTTGCGAGATGTTGGGGAAACAGATTGAAGAGAAGCTGGCTCCAGTCTCTCTCATGCGGCATAAGCATGAGCAGCAGCTGGGAGACTTGGAGAAGACGAACTGAGGTGGAGCACAGGGTCACAGCGGTGGAAGCTGATGCCAGTTCATTCAAGGAAGAGATCCAAGCCCTGAAGACGCTGGTTTGTAATTTGCGTGACCAAGTGGATGATCTTGAAAACAGGGGCAGGAGAAAAAACATTCGGGTCATCGGTCTGCCCGAGGGTAAGGAAGATGAGTGGCCTGCGGAATTTGTTGAAGATTGGCTTCCGAAATTCCTTGACTTGGAGACTGGCATGAGAGGATTGATGATAAAGGGGGCTCACCGGGTTGCAGCACGGAGGTCGGGTCTGGGTCAACGCCATCGTCCTTTCCTGGGACGGTTCCATCATTACCGACATAAGGAGAGAGTCATGGAGGCTTCCAGACTCCAGGGGAAGGATCCAAAGGCCCTAATTTACGAGAGGTCTAAGATCATGTTTTTTCAGGACTTTTCAGCGGCGGTGATCCAGAAACGAAAATCGTATGATGGTGTCAAGAGAAGACTGAAGGAGCTTGGGATTCAGTACTCCCTGAGATATCCGGCAGTGCTTCGGATCACCTTAGATGGATCCATGCATCTCTTTGACACATCGGAGAAGGCAAGAGACTTTGTGGACAAACTAACCTAAGTTAAACAATAGTATGTATAAATATTGTTGCTTGGGTATGCGTTTATCATTCTGTAAAAGAAATGGAGGAAATCCGGTTGGAGCTTTGTTTTTCCCCTTTTTTTTTAACCTCTACTGATAATAGTTTGGTTCAAACTATATCTGGCGGTGGTTAAGATGTACATTTTAAATTTCTAAGTTAGGACATACCAAAGGATGGGTGGGGTATTTATTCCCCTTTTTTTTAATATAAAAGAATGTTTTTATTCATATTGATATTCTATGGGGTATTTATTCTTTTTAGCTTGTGCTTGCGATGCGGCTCTAGCTGGGAGAAGTGAAGGTGGTTGAGATGGTTAGATGCCTATTTATGGGCAGTTCGGGACGGGTAGTTGCTCCCTCCAGGCAGGGGGTGAGTTCCCCTACTCAGCGCTATTGGCACTTTATATGTTGGTTTGTTTGCTGGTTTTTGTTGTTTTTTATTTTTAATAATTTTGTATGTTTGTTAAATGTAGTGGTTTTAGTTTATGTAGTTTTTATATTTGGTGGACTGTGCAACACTAAGGCTCAGCAATTTGTGGTTCGGGTTCCTCCTCTCTGGAATTTAAATGTAATTGCAGAAGATTATGGCTAATAATTTGATTAAATGGTGTACCTGGAATATCAAGGGAAGTCACTCACCAATTAAGAGGAAGAAGGTACTCGAGTCTTAGAAAGGAGAAGGTGGATATTGCTTTGTTACAGGAGACAGATTTGGATGACAAGCAGCATCTAAAATTACAGCAGAATGGCTTTGACCGAGTTTATTTTTCATCATTTAATACCAGAAGTAGGGGAGTGGCTATATTGGTAAGGAAAAAAATCTCTCATTTAAATTGTTGGAATGCGTTAAAGACACGTACGGGAGGTTTGTAATTGTTAAAGCTTTGATAAATGGGGAAGAATATGGCATCTTAAATGTTTATTGTCCCCCAGCTCATCCTCTTAAATTCTTGGTAGATGCTTTTTCTAAACTGTTAAGTCTCAAGTCTCGGCACATCATTATAGGGGGAGATTTTAACTGCCTCATGGACCCCACAGTAGACAGGTTGCCTAAAGGTCCCTCGATACCCTCTGCATAAACTAAACAGTTATTGGATTTGTATGGAGAAATTAGGATTAGTGGACGTCTGGAGGTGTCTCCACCCTACGGTAGGGATTTCATGTTTTTCTCCAATCCGCACAGATGTCACACGAGGATTGATTTTTTTTCTGACCCCTGCGGTAACCCTGGATCTGGTGGCATCCTGTACGATTGGTAATATTGCTATCTCTGATCATGCTCCAGTGTACCTCATGGTTAAAATTAAGGATGTTACAGTGGATTCAAGGTACTGGCGAATGAACCCTTTTATTCTCGTTTGTGGAGTATTCGGAGCAGGTTTGTGGAGTATTTCTCTAGGGAATTTCGGGCATTCCTAGACATCAACATAGGCTCGGTTGATAGCTCATTTGTTCTCTGGGAAACTGCCAAATCTTATGCCAGAGGGTTAGTTATTTCATATTCCACAAGTAGGAAGCAGCAGAAGGGTGAGCAGCAACATCTCCTTGAAGCACGGTCGAAGGCAGCCGAGAAGGCCTAATTTGACAGACCCTCATTGGTCAAACTACAGAGGATTACGGCACTGCGGTCTGCACTAAATTCCGTGCTCACGCAGACAGCAAAGAAGGAGCTGGTTTTTGCAAAGCAAAGGTTATATGAGCATGGTGACGAGCCAGGCAAATACTTAGCATACCTTGCCAGAAAGAGAAGTGCCCCACAAACCATTACAGCGATTAGGGAAGGGTCTGGGAACCTAACATGTGATTCTAAAAAGATTAATGTGGCATTCCAGAGATTCTACTCTAAATTATATCAGTCTGAGAATTGTGAGGAGGGGCAGACCAAAATGGAATCCTTTTTTTAAGAGATCCGAAGCTCCCAGGTGTGACTCCCGAACAACAGTCCTTTCTCAATGCCCCATTATCAGAGCAAGAAGTGCAGGAAGCTGTGAGGCAGCTTCAGAGTGGAAAGGCGCAGCTTCAAAGTGGAAAGACAGCCGGTCCTGATGGACTTCCCAGTGAATTATAAAAGGAATTTATAAGTATACTGTCAGGCCCGATGCTGAATATGTTTAATGATTCATACACTCATGATTGTCTCCCACCATCTCTGAGAGAGGCCAATATTTCACTTATCCTTAAAAAAAGGGAAGGATCCGGAAGACTATGCTTCATACAGCCCATCTCGCTCTTAAATGTGGACTTTAAGATCCTCTCTAAGGCTCTTGCATTAAGGCTGGAGACTGTGTTACCCTCCATTATTAAAGAGGATCAGACGGGCTTCATAAAGGGTCACAGATCCTCCAATAACGTTAGGAGGCTGCTTAATGTAATTCAAGCATGCCAACAGCAGTCAATACAGGGATTGGTAATTTCTTTAGATACAGAGAAGACATTTGACCGAGTTGAGTGGCCGTACCTTTTCTATACTCTAGACCGGTTTGGTCTGGGCGAAGTTTTCATTAGATTGGGTAAAGGTTCTCTACAGTGTACCTCTCGCTGCGATCATTACCAACGGGGTACGATCAAGCAATTTTAATATTTCTAAGGGCAGCCGGCAGGGCTGTCCCCTTTCACCATTACTTTTTACGTTGGTGATTGAACCGTTGGCAGAGGCCATTCGTGGGGATCTCAATATATCAGTTCCAGAAGTGGGGTCAAAATTACATAAGATCTCGCTGTATGCAGATGATATTCTAATTTTCTTGACAAATCCAGCAGTTTCAGTGCCTTGCCTGATACAATGCATTCACACGTTTGGCACTTTTTCAGGGTATAAAGATTAATTTTGCTAAATCAGAGGCTATGCCTATGGATGGTCTTACGAAAGAGTTGGCTCTTGAGTGACTATAGATTCCCATTTAGGTGGTCAACGGGGGGGGGGGGGGGGGGGGGGTGTATTTGGGCATATTCATTACTCCAGTTCTGGATTGGCTGTTCAAAGCCAATTTTACTCAATTATTTGAAAAAATTCAACAAGATCTCCAAAGATGGGAGGCACTTCCAGTCTCATGGTTGGGTCGGATAGCGCTTATTAAGATGAATATTCTCCCTCGTTTGCTATACCCTATACAGATGCTCCCCCTGATTTTCAATAAACAAACACTCAGGAGACTGAACAGTTGGTTCAGCTCCTTTATCTGGCACCGTAAACGGCCCCTCATTAAATTAGCCAAACTGCAGTTGCCTCACAGATTGGGGGGAGTAGACCTTCGGGACAATAAAAATTACCAATTAAGCTCGCTCTTGACCTACGTAAGTGATTGGGTTTGTGGGGACCCTCTTTCAATATGGCTAGATATCGAAGTCTCCCAGGCAAGGTGCCCCCTTACCAGTTTGCTGTTTTTGGACAAGGTGAGGACAGTTAGGGAATATTGCCATAACCCAATAGTCATCAATACTGTTAAAGCCTGGAGGGCAATTTGGCAGAGGGAAGGTAATATTGGCAAAACATCTTTGTTTACACCTTTAGTGGGTATGCCGAGTTTTTAACCAGGTATGATAGATTCAGGATTTAAACGTTGGGCAGCTAGGGGTATATCTTGCACGGGTGATTTATTTGAGGGAGATGTAATGATGTCCTTTGATCAGTTAGTACGGAAGTACGAGTTACCTAATAGAGACCTCTTTCGTTTTTTTCAAGTTAGGGATTTTATTCAAAAAAGGACCATACTTTTGACTGATCCCTACAAATCTGACACAGAAAGAGGGGTACTAAGGGCTAAGAGTACACTCTCTGTCAGTACTCTATCTCACCAATTGGGGTGTGCCACCTCAGATGAGTCTGATCGACTCTACAAGATGTGGGAAAGAGAGCTGGGTGTTGAAATTTCTTCAGAGGCATGGGAGGATATTTGGGAGAATGCAAGGAAGATATCAATTTGCAATAGGACCCATGCTTTACAGTTGAAGATTCTCCACAGGGTCCACTTAGCCCCAGACCATTTGTCAAAATTTAAACCAGGGGTATCTTCAGCATGTCCCAAGTGCAAGGTCTGTACACGTACTCTTACCCATTGTCTTTGATCTTGTGACAGGCTTCAAACATATTGGAGCGCTGTGGTGGGTGCAATGGAGAGGATTTTAGGTGTAGGGGTGGAGAAGGACCCCATTTCGCTCCTTTTGGGCCTACCCATTGTATTTCCTGCAGACTCGCATAAGGAAAAACTTTTCAATATTCTTACATTCTGTGCAAGGAAGAATATCTTGCTAGGTTGGATATCAGAAAGCCCCCCAGGCCTGTCAGGTTGGCAGAAGATTGTTATGCAGCATAATCCCCTGGATTTTCTCACAAATATGGTACACCACAAAACTGAGAATGTTTACAAGACATGGCAACCCTTTTTGAAATACCTGGACACAGATTTATCTGCCACGATAACAAGGGCTTTTATATAGCCGTAACGATTGTGTTTCATGAGTCCAATATCCAGGGAGGAGGAACTGTGAATGTATGAGTGTTTTGTTTGGCTGGGCTGAGTTATTACTATTTATTTGTTTGCTGTTAGGTATTTATTTGCTGTTAGGTAGTTAGTTAAATAGCTAGTTTAGGTTTTTTTAAATTTTATACTTCTCTCTATATGTTTATACATTTGTAGAAGAGGGTGGGTTGGGGATTTTTTTTTATTATTTGGGTTTAGTTTTGTACTGTTTTGAATTGCATTGTTTTGTATTTGTTGTAATATTTAAAAATCTATTTTTTCTTAATTAAAATATATTTTAAAAACTTAGTATCTTGAAGACAAAGCTTTCTAGGTCATTGCAAGATGTCTAACACCTTCATATAATGTGTACCTCATTGCTATAATGCAATAAACTACAATTTAAGATTCACCAGTGGTTTTCCTTTGCTGCTGTAAAACCTTAGTGCTTAGGCCCAGTTAAAGTTAGGGGATAGTGGCAGCATACCAACCCAACTACAAGCTGATACTGGCTGGCATCACACCACATAAAACAAAGTCAGGAGTAAAAACCTTGGTTGATCTTTCCTTCCCAAATCGTTTCAACAATTCTGACAATCTCATCCAGCATAATAGGAATCAAAACTGGAGGTATTTGGATTTTATGGCTTGACATTAGCTACACGATTATTCTTCTCCAGGTTTAATTATCTTGGCCGAGAGTGTTTACAATTCAAACATTTTTCAATAGTTTTAATGTGTTTTTGGAGGTCATGAGCTTATGAAAAATTATAAGGGACACAGCTTGTTCATTGCTTCCCCCACCACTCCCCTCCCCATCAATTTAAAAAGCTGGTTATGAATTAACAAATGAGCATACAGCTAAGAGATCACCATTTAAAAAACACAAACAGTTTATTACCATTCTTTTGAGAATCAACTGTTTGTACCCTGTTTCTTGTGAGTTTAATTCCCAAGTGTGGCTGCCAAGGTTAAGGACAGCTCTTCTGGGTGGGAGAGCAACGATCCAACTGTTGTGGTCCACATAGGTTCCAATGACATAGACAGGATTAGGAAAAAAGGTTCTAATGAGACATTATGAGCATATTAGGTCAATTTAGAAAAGCAGAACCACAAGGGCTATAATCTCAGGATTACTATCAGAGTAACTTGCAAATTGGCAATGAGTAAGCAAGATTACAGGGGTAAATGTGTGACTCAAAAGTTCGATGTGGGAGAAATGGCATTGGATTCTTGGGGTACTGGCAGCAGTACTTGGGAAAGAGAGCTGTTCAACTGAGATGGGCTTTTATTTGAACCATGCTGGGACCAGTGTCCTGGCAAATTGTATAATTAGGGCTGTAGATAGGGCTTTAAGCTAATTAGTTTGGAGTGGTGGGGGGGACTTTAACTGAAGAGAACTTTTTTGTAAAAAAGTGAAATGAAACGGGAGAGCAAAATATAGAAGCAGAAGAGCGTAGCAGAAAGAAGAACCAGAGGAAGTAATAATGGCCAAAAGTCAAAGTTTAAGGGTCTGTGTCTAAATATATGTCGAGCTTGTAATACGAAAGATGTGTTGATGGCAAATAGAAATAAATGAAAAAATATGAGCGCGCAACTTGGGGCTCAAACAACAGCAATTAAAGAGAGGGGTCTGAAGGAAGTGTTCTCTACCGTAGGCTGGGAATATAGAAAAGGTGGAACATCAGTGGATGAGCAGTGGCAGACATTCAAGCAGATACTTTATAATACTCAGCAAAAAAAAAATTATTCTGGTTAAAAAGAAGGATTTGATGAGAAGGATGACTACCTGTGATTAACAAAGGCAGTCAAAAAGAGTATCAGAAACTAAAGCATAAAAAGCAGCAAAAGTAGTGGTAGACCAAAGGATCCATATTATTTTTAGGTTTTATTCGTGGATAACAAAAAAAGCAATAAAAAGAGCTTAAAAAAAGATAAAAGAAATAGCGAGAAATAAATAGAAAGCAAAAGCTTCAATGGGCATATAAAAGAGTAGCTAAAGTGAACGTGGGACCCTTGGAGGATGTAACTAGAGAACTGATAATGACAAACAGGGAAATGGCAGATAATTTAAATAATATTTTGCCTCAGCCTTCTTAGTGAAGGATACCATAATCATCCTAGACATCAGAAAAGCAAGGCATTAACGGGAGCAAAAGTCTTGGAACAGTCTCTATCACAAGGGACAAAGTATTTGGAAAATTAATAGGGTTAAAGGCAGATAAATCACCAGGACTTGATAGCCTGCATCCAAGGTTTTAAACAAAGTGACTACAAAGATGATCAAAATATTGGTTAAAAAAATTGTAGAAATTAGGGATTCTTTAGAGATAATCAACATGGCTTTATGTGTGGGAAATAGTGTCTCACTAACTTGATTGAGTGTTGTTTGAACAATGAGTTTTTTGAAGAGATGACCAAGAAGATTGTTAAAGGCAGAGTGGTAGATGTTGTCCATATGGACTTCAGCAAGGCAGTCGACAAAGTTCTGCATGGTAGATCATATGGAATCCAAGGGGAGCTAGCCAAATGAATACAAAATTGGCTTAAAAGGTAAGAGATGGGATAATGGTAGTGAAAAAGATAAATTCAATCACCCAATATATAACTAGAGAAAATTTTTATCCAATCCACTAGCTGTCTTAAGTAATCAGATTAAATTTAGCCACAATGCAGGTAGTGAGATAGAACTCTCTGTTGTCGGTCTACAATAAGACTAAACACTACATTGAGGAGCAGCACGTAGATTTTAAAATTTGAAAATTGCCATAGAGAGATTTTTGGGGGAGACAGCAGAGGCAATGATGTGGGGCAGAAAGATAAACTTTGCAAGTTATATTGGGACCATAATTAGATAGACAAGAAAGAAACAAAACGAGAACAGACCCACCTAGGTGAACAACAGTGGAAAGGAACTGGAGATGTATAGCGTGGTCAACCATGTCCAAAACTGAAGACAAGGACACACAAGGAGAGCAACCAGAAATGAGCAATAAATGTTGGCCTGGTCAGCTATGTTCAAGAATTAATTTTGTGGCAAAGGCTCAAGTCTGATGAATCATTATATATTCATAAGAGCAATTCAAACTATACGGAACAAATGCATTTCAGAAATGCATGTTAACAAAGCGAATCTGTCAAATCATACTTGCCCTACTTTAAACAAAAGGTAAATACAGCTTTTCCTTACTGAAGTATTGCTCTGCTTTCTCTCCACAGATGTTGTCAGACCTACAGAGTTTTTCCAGCAATTTCAGTTTGTGTTTCTGATTTCCAGCATCTGCAGTTCTTTGTTTTTTTTAAAAAGAAAAGGGATGTTGGGGTTGGGATGATTTTGTTTTTAAAAATTACTTTTGCAACTTCATCATAAAATGATTGGTCAACATTTGTGTCCAACAAATTTTAACGACAGTTTATACTACATTAATTCATGGGCAACAAAAGACAGCAAAAGATGCCCCTCATTGGCTTTACAGAATCCAGAGCTTTTAGGACTGGATCATAAACAACCACGGTAACCAACAAATAGCTAGGCAGGGTGCAGCTAACAAGAGTCAAAAGGAGAAGCTTCACACCAACAAAGGAAGTAGGGATGGGTTTGAAAATATCGAGATCTTATCAATACACTCAATTCAGACAGCATTACTGGTTCAAAATGAACAATCATTGTTTCTTTTTAAAAAAGAGCAAGTCCAAAGGAGAGTTTCAATAAGACTATATTCTTGAACAATAATTTTGCTTTAGGGTTTCACCATTCCATGCATCAGACCTTCCAGCAGCCACCATTGCCAAACCTTCTAAAAACAAATTTCACCATTCGCCCCAATGTATTAGGCACATTTATAGTGGGCTGAAAATGTGTTGCTGGAAAAGCGCAGCAGGTCAGGCAGCATCCAGGGAACAGGAGAATCGACGTTTCAGACATAAGCCCTTCTTCAGGAATCTCCAGCAACACATTTTCAGCTCTGATCTCCAGCATCTGCAGACCTCACTTTCTCCACATTTATAGTGGGCCACACTTCAGACATTAACATCTTACTCCTTCACTCACAATGATCACCACAAGTGATTCCCAGAACCTATTAAATTAACTTTACAAGGTTCCACCTACAAGGCTTCATGATTTCGAATTCAAGTTTGGGTAATTCACAGTGACTGCAGAGTTGTTTGAGAGAACAAGATATTCTGCTTCCTTGTGAACAGAGTTTTAATCCTTTATTGTGCAGCATACCTCAGTTTGTGAGGGTAGGAGCCGGAATATTGTTAAATTGAATGGTCATCCTGATTGCCTGAGGATTCTGTGAAATATTACAAATTAAAGTTCAAAAGGAAACCCAGCAGGTAGCTCATCATCTTTGGCTTGTAGCTGCCCAAAGACATTTGACAGTATGTTAATTTCTGAAAAATATCCCAAAAAAAAATCATACAATTATCCCATCCACAGGGTACACAAACTTTATTTTGTTCAAATGCAAACTCAGAAGCCACTGAAGTAATTTTTCTGATGATTATTAAGGCTCAATTACTTCAACATGTGGAAAACTGAAAACTTTTCCCAAACTGCTACTAATTATCTGCAAATGCTCTCCAGCCAAGTACAGCCAAGATCACAGTAAAGCCACAACTGCTTCTATCTTGTCTCAGCAATTTGCTTAGGAGGTAGCAGAATGGAAGTAATGTCACGAGACTAGTAATCCAGATCACTAGTTTCATGGACTGTGGACATGGCTTTTAATGGTGATATTTGAAGTTTTAAAAATCTGGAATTTAAATAAAAGCTAGACCAATGGTGACCACGGATTATTCCAGATGAAGGGCTTTTGCCCGAAACGTCGATTTCGAAGCTCCTTGGATGCTGCCTGAACTGCTGTGCTCTTCCAGCACCACTAATCCAGAATCTGGTTTCCAGCATCTGCAGTCATTGTTTTTACCACATAACCATGGTCAGTTGTCATAAAACCTCATCTGGTTCACTAATGTCCTTTTGGGTCTAAAATCTGCCATCTTTTCCTAGCCTGACTTACTGGCTCCAGACCCATAGATTTGCAGTTAACTCTTCACTGCCTGTTCAGACCATTTCCTGCCTCTACTGCAAGAGATCCCTTAGCGCTACTTGTAAAAATGGGTCTTGTCTGACTTCCAGGCCAACATCTTTTAAATGAGATGTTAAAACCAAAGCCCTGGAAGAAGGACATAAACATTCATAAGCGTCTACTTCTTTTGTGTGTGTCAACCATGGTTCAGTTGTTAGCAATCTCACCCAAGTCAGAAGGCTGAGTGTTCAAGCCCTGCTCCAAGACTGAATGCAAAATCAAGACCCACAGTCCTGAGGGAATACTGCACCAAGATGCCATATTTTCGATGAGATGTTAAACTGAGACCCACTTTGCTTAATCAGGTGAATGTAAACAAAGTGTTCGATAGCACTACTTGGAAGAAAAGCAATGGTTATCCCCAATGTCCAGTCAATATTTATCCTTCAGTCAACATGATCAACCAAGATTCTCTGGTCATTACCATATTGCTGTTTGTGGATCTTGAGGAAAACTGCTTTCCACTTTACAACAATAAATACATTTCAAAACATCTTGAATGCACACACTTGAGACATCTAGCAGGACTGAATGCTGGTATATTAAAGCAAATTTTTCTTTTAAAAGATTTATTCCTCTCAGCAGTATCACTACATAGGTAACTTGTTCCTTAATCTCACTGCTTATGGAACTTCGTATTGCACATATTAGATGGATGTAGCAACCAAAGAAGGAATAGTAGTACATTCCCCCAAAATACTTTGTATTGCTTAAGACACAAGAAGTGCTATACAAATGCAAGTTCTCCCCCAACACAGAATAGTACTTTTCAAAGAAGGACAAAAGATTGGAGTTCACATCGTAAAAGGAGGACCACTTAGATTGTTCTTGAAAATCCAATCACCGGACGAAATACATCAGGAAAATGTGACTATATGCAGCTTATTAAGATCAATGAACTGTTGTCAGTCACAGGTCAGAATCAGAAAACATTTCCATGATATCTGATAGAGGTATTTCAATGTGTTTTTCATTACTTCCAGTCAATAGTCTGACATGTATGATACTAGTTAGTTAACATATTGTTCATTTCCTAAAGCTGCTTTTAATTTCCAGCCTGTGTCTTAAAATAAAATATAAAGAGGAGGAATACACAATTTAATTAAACATTTTCATTTCTGATACAGGCCCACTGTTTGAATTTCAAGTCCTGCTTATGTCACTAGATCACGAATCTCTGAGCAAAATACTTCACCTCCCTATGCCAGCAATTGTGGCTACTATCAAGTTCACTGCAGAACTACACATCAGAAGAGAAATGGCAGTGCACTCACCTCGACTGGCTGAGAAGGAATTTTAAGTTTGGATAGCTTTGCTCTGGCACTTGCTTTCATTGCAGCTATATTTCCAAATGGTTCCTCAGTGTAATCCTCTGCAGGAGGCTTTAGTTCTGGGGATTTACTAGGTGCTTGGTCTTGCCCATCCATCGGTCTCACATATGCTGTAGGCTTTTGCTGTATCATGTTTGGTTTCGATGGTAGAGATGGCGGAAAAGTTTGAGATGCATGTTGGCTGGGGACTGAAACACTCAGATCAGAAGACAAGTTCTCAGGATCACCGGAGTGTACTTCTTGTTCACTTGGAGATTTTGTTGGAGGACAGTCCTTGCTGCGACTACTCTTTCTTTGTTGCAATTTGGAATTGGTAAACCCGCTGGAATGTAAGGGGGATAATGGTGTTATCGGAGACAAGGGCTGCATAAGTGAGGACAACGGTAACAGTGGTTGCAAGTGTTGCAAATGGGATAACTGGACTTTGCTGCGACTGTCCGTATCCGCTGGCTGGTCATCCCTCACTCGATGGCTATTGCAAGTTTCCTGCCCACTGTAGCAATTGTCCTTTTTTTGGCTTCGGTTTGGAAATAAGCTATAGCCCTTAGTGTTCTGACTGAGGCTTTGGCTGTTCTGTTCTATCGCTGTAGTGTTCTTATCAGAGGAGCAGACACCGGTTGAAGAAACTGCACTGCGAGGTCCCATTGATCGTGGATTGCTATTGTGAAAGGAAGGCTGTAGTGAACTATTACTCTGTTTTGCACCAAGCAAGCACTTATCTTTTTCTTGTGAAACCAAAGGAACTGCCCTCTTGGGTATACCAATGAAGTCCTGCTGACTCTTGTTACTTATCAGATCTTTCATCTCATCATAGTTGCCCAGCATATTCTGAATGCGGCTGGAAAGTTCATCCCCTTTATTGGTCTGCACAAAAACAGAAAAAATGTAGTTAAATGACTGCAACCCTAAGAGCCCAGTTATGATTCACACATATTTCTGCAGAGGCAAATATTCAAGAAAAAAAAAGTTACCCCACATGCACTAATTAGTCGTTTAAAAATGCCTGACAATTTCTGAAAAATTTGCACAAGATTTTTTTTATATATAAATGCATTCTATAATGCTTTTTTGACCAGAAAGATCAGTTCGGCCTGCAAACGAGCATGATTGGAATGGATTCTGCAACAGCACAGCAAAATAACAGTCCAGTGACTAAATTTTAAAAGTTACATTAAGCTACAAGTCTGAAAGTTGTGAGCTACAAAGAGATTAGGAAAATCCAAGAATTATTAATATTTTCAACCTGGATGCAAATTTATTTCTTTGGTCTCAGCAAGCTTAGTATCTTTGGGACCATATAGATTCACTCAAATTGCTGAAAGTGAAAGGCTGTTGGAAATTTAAATCATACAAAAACAAAACCTTCAAATGGCAGAAAAGCTAGACAAAAAAAAAATTATACAGATAACCATCCAGCTCACTAAAAACTTAGATTAGGTTGGGACAGCTCTCCCACACAGCCAGTGTTGTTTTAGAAACATTGGTGGATGGAAATGGAGGTGCAGTACATTCAAATCATGAAGCAGCGGGCACAGCTGATGAGGCGAGGGACCTGCCAAACTCAACCACTACACTTCAGCTCTGCAAGATCTGTGACTTGGACAAAACTGGCCGGATTCACGACCCAGTCAGCAGCTGGTAACAAGAATTGGGAGACAGGCTTCTCCCGCAGGACAAGTCTCCAAAATTTAAAGAAGTGGAATGCTTTGGAGGAGGACTGCATCGAAGCTGGTAGCAAGGGAAACCCAGAAGAGTCTTCTTACTCTTCCTGGCTCACATTAAGACAGGTACAGACATTTAAAAAGAAGGACTGTCCTACCTGGACCTCTCAGTCACTGCTCTCCTGCTCAGGATTCCAATTGAAATTGCATAGGAGGTCCTGATGACCAAATTAGAGCTCCCACCTGCAAATATAGAGAGCTGCTCTACGAGCTTTGGGTGGAAGCACTGTTCATAAGACGTGCCAAGAGCTCTGCAGCACAGAATCTAAAACAAAAAAGCTCAAACCAAAATTAGTCTAAGCTGCTCCGTACTTTACCTTGTATGGCTCACCAAAGAGGGGGGCATTTTTAAGGAAAGGTTCTTTGTCAAGGTGAATTTCTTGGTTTCGTCTTTCCCTTTCCTTAATTCGAAGCAAATTTCTGTCTTCATTGTACAAGCTGTTGAAGAGCAGAATAAACTAAATTTCAGCTACTTGGCAAGCAAAATGGAAAATTTAAAAAGACAAAAATCAGGAAACAGTCATCAACTGCGTGTCAACCACTCCATAGAAGGGTAACTTTTCTCCTACTCGGTCCCTTTGATATGCAGTATTTCTTCAACTTGGCTATCAATACATTAAGTGAACCACGTACTTCATCCCTTGGAAACACCAATATAAATGAAGTATTCCAAATATTGGAATAAATAGCTGATATTTAGACAGATCTATCCCATACTAAAGTACTGGGGCCATGGAGCTTTTGATTTTACAATACTGCATGCATGTTTCAAATATTCACAAAATGCCAGCATAGAGCCAAACAGGAAAGTGCAAGTCGGTGGAGCGGAAGGTATTTTGAACATCAATAGTGCATGGCTGAGGAAGGAGCCAGCAGCAGAAGCAACAAATTTTCAGCAGCGCTGGCAAAGGAGCTAGAAACTTAGGGGATAGGTGGCTGCTTACTGACAGAGGATCATTCAGGAAAAGTACTTACCTCCCCTTAACACACATAAGGAAGGCATCTTCATTACATTGCTCAAGGCATTGTAAATGGAAGATTGAAAATGGGATCACTATTATACAATATAGTGTCATTAGAGTGGTCGATGATTATTGCTCACTCACTGTACTTTATATTTGCAACATCAGGAATTTACACTGATTTTATTATAATGCATGGCAATTTTAAGAAATTTAGTAGTACATTAAAAGACTGCCGCTGACATGAGACCTGAAAAAAAATAGGCATGAGCAGAATAATATTAATAGGATTTAATCTTGGTGCACATCACAATTATTTCTGTTCTGACCACCAAATACACAAAGAAACAGGTCACCCAAACACCATCTGTGTGACAATGCAACGCACAAAATGGCTACATCATTCAGCTAGGAACTATGACCATACTTCAAACTAAGTTCGTGAAGTGCTTTGGCAGCGATGTGGTAAAGTATAAAAAAAGTATTTTTACATTCTTCAGTTTCTATATACTATCTATCTGTGACAACATGCTAATCCAAATAAAAAGCAGAACTGCAAAGAAACGAAGCCAATGTAGAAAAGGAGCTCTCAAAGTACAGTGTAATCAACTAGAAACTGGTCAGACTCTCCCAGTTTTGTCAGCTCATAACCTTAGGTGAAGACATCTAAGCAGCTTAGTTATAATACATTTAACATGTCTTATATTATTCTAGAAAGAACCATAAATGGAAAGTGGAATATTTTCACTATAATCAAGAGGCAAAGGGAGGCATGGAAATAAATGTAATAATCATCACTGCAGTTTAAAAAAAGTTAGGGAAACTAAATGGTGTTAAAGACCAAACAATCAATCCATCCTTTGATTGCATCCTAGACTATTAAAAGAAAGTAGCAGCAGAGATGGTGGATGCACTGGGAATGATCTTCCAGGAATCCTTATATTCTGGAAAACCCCCAGAGGACTGGAAAATTGACAACCTAACACCTTTATTAAAACCAGGAAAGGAAACAGGAAACAAGTAACTATAATAGTTAGCTTAATGTCTACTATTTAGGAAAATGTTCATATGAAAGGATGTAATGGCAAAGCATTTATTAATACATAACATATGATCTAACAAAGGCAGCATGGCTTTGTGAGTGGTAGTTATGTGACTACAATTCTTTGAGGTGGTAACAAGCCAGATAGATAAAGGGGAAGTAGTGGATGAGATGTATTTGGATTGTCAGAATATTTTTGATAAAAGGTACCACACATTAGACCGCAGGTAGTTGTTCTATAACATGATAGGTGCGTTCCTGTGCAACCACACTTTATAGAAACGTCATGCTTTTGAAACAGTGTTTGAACTAACATGATGACATTGCCAATTCATCAATCGCATTACAGCGAATTCACGTTATCAAAACACGTGTTATAGCAGATTGACCTGTACTTAATAAGGTAACAGTCCATGGTGTTAGAAATAGCACACCAGCACGGATAGAAGATTGGCTAACTAATAGAAGACAGGGCTGGAATAAGCAGCATTTTCAGGATGGCAACAAGTGAAGAGATCACTACTGGAGTCACAATAGTTTACAATATACTGTATATGTTAATAATTTGGATGAGGAAAGTGAATATACTCTAGCCAAGGATATGCAACCAAAAATAAATGAGATGGCAGGTGGCGAGAATGACACAAAGACTCTGTAGAGAGGGATATGAACAGATTTAAGTGAATGGGCAAAAAACTTAAAAAGGTAGAATATGATGATGTGGGGAAATGTGAAGTGATGTATTTTGGCAGGAATAATAGAGCAACTGAACGTTATTTAAAATGGAGAAAGACGGCAGCAAACTGAAGGACAGAGAGTTTCAGGAATCATTATCCATGAACTGCATAAAACTAGCATCCAAGTACTGTGGGCATTAGAGAATGCAAATGGAACACCAGCCATTATTTCAACGAAAATGAAAATTAAAAAAAGTAGTGAGGGTTTGCTCAAACTACACAAGTCACTAGCCAGACCACAGTTGGAATACTGCAAACAGTTGGGTCCTTATCGAAGGAACAACATACTGGTATTGAAGGCAGTGCAAAGAGTTTCACTAGACTGATACCAGGTATGAAGGATATGTCTTATAAAGACAGATGGAGTAGATTGGGCCTGTACTTGTTGGGAGTTTAGAGGTATGAGCAGTGACTTTATTGAAACACAGATCATTCTTAGGGGATTTGATGGGGGACAAGCGGAAAGATTGTTTCCAGTTCAGGGAGAGTCAAGGTCCAGATAACACAATCTCAGAAGAAGAGGTTGCCCTTTTAAGGCAGAGATAAGGAGGAATCCCTTCTGTCAGAGGTTAGTGAATCTGTAAAATTCAGTACTGCTGAGGGCTGTCAAGGCTGGTCATTAAACTATATGCAAGGCTCTGAAACGCAGGAAGAGATTCAAGGCTTATGTGGAAAAAACAGGTAAGTGGAACTGGGGATTTGTAAGTTAGTCATGACCTCACTTAGTGGTGGAACAGACCCAATGAGCTGAATGGCGTGCTCCTACATCTTTTGGTCACACAAGATTTGCTGAGATTTGTACATTCCAGTTGTATCAAAACCTGCAACGGACTAAGTCATTATCTGTAGTGTTGATTTTCAGTACGCATCAAGATCAAAAACAGAACAAATAGTCAGTGTTGACAATTAAAGCAACATTCATTTTGATGCAGAAAGAGCAATGCACACGTAAAATATCACTATGGTAAATTTTGTGCAAATGACAATCAAATAGTCAATAGAGCACAGCATTTCTTTTATTGACCATATAGAATTAGTGTTTCCAGTTTGGTGTGTTGTGCATGGATTAGTGTAGAAACATAAACATTACATATAAATATAATTACATCTATGCCAGCACCTCCACTGGTGAACAGGTCAAAACAGTTGGCCTGTGAGAAGGGGAAAGGACATCCGCCATCCAAGATATTTTTTGTGTAGGGATGTAGGCAGGAAGCAAAGAAGTGAATGAACTTTCAGGAACCTGAGTTATAAAGAAGGATTTCATCAAGTTGCTCTTCATGCCCACTGTATAAAAATATAATGGAGATAATATCTAGCTGACCCTTGTGTTTGGCAAAACTACTTATTCACCATTAGGCTCCTGGTTTTAAAAAAAAAGCTTAACAGGCTTCTCCAAGTCAGAAACGAAGACCTTTTCTTCTACTCTGCTCTGGTCAGTTATAGCGTCAGTTCTGGTTAACTATTGGCAAAAGCTTCACACATTTCCTCAGAAACTCATTTTTAAATAAAGCTATTTAGTTTAAGGGCACAATTCAAATCTTGTAGCAAAACAGTGGTGCCTAGGAAATAAGAATGTGAATTCTAGCATTACAACTGTTCAATGGATGACAAGTGCTATTACATTAATAATAAAAAAAAAGAGAGATTCTCTTGCTGTTCCCAAGCATGATAAAAGCAGAAAGCAACCAGATACAACGTGCATAATTCTGTGCAAGCAGCAACTATGGAAATATGGTATGATAGTGCCCCTAAATTACTTAAGTGCATAATACCTAACTTTGGAGGGAAAATTCTCCCACTTACATTCTCCCCATGTCCTAGTTGGTTTCCTCTGTGTTTTCTGGATTCCTCCCACAGTCCAGAAGATGTGCAGGTTAGGTGAATTAACCAAGCTAACTTGCCCATATTTGTTCAGGGATGCGTAGGTTAAGTGCATTAGTCAGAGGTAAATGGAGAGTAATAGGGTAGGGGAATGGGTCTGGATGGGTTACTCTTCAGAGGGTCGGTGTGGACTTGTTGGGCCAAAAATGGCCTGTTCCACACTGTACAGATTCTATGATTAACAGATCACTGTGTTTAATGTTTCCATACTCCAGGCAGGATTCTTCAGGGCTAGGATTAGAGTGGAAGCATCACTCTGGTATCTTTCCTAAGATATCATCTTCCACAAGCTGCATCAAGTGCAGGCAGGCAATCTAAAGCAGTGTACAATTCATATCCGTGCCAAACAACTTACAATTTTAGCCAGGGACACTGCCTAACAATGAGAGTTGGGAAACTCAACTGACATCTCTCTGCGTCCCACCAACCTATGTATGCCTTACATCATAGGGGTGCAAAGTATAGCTACAATCTCTCAACTAACTCCAAAAAAAACTTCTCTAGTAGGTTGCGACGAGTAAGAAGCCAAGTTTAAAGTTTATGGCAAGTGTAAAGTACCAGGCTGCAGAAAAGGAACAGGTACATCAGGTTATTTTTAATAAAAATCTGTGGATTGTAAAAGAATCAAAAGGTGGCATTCTATTGTTTGGAGGTTCTGAAGGGAAAAATAAAAAGTTAACATAGTGAAAATATATGGATGAGGAAAACACAGTAGCAGAAATGTACAGTGAAGTTCAGAGAAGTGCTGTTCTATAAAGGTTGTACTTACCAGAAGACAGTGCATTGCCTGCAAACTGTGCAGCAAAAGGGAGAACCTTCTCAGATATAGAGAGTAGCACTGCATAAACTTCCGCCTCAAAAGTTGCTCTTGTGGGGAATTTGCTTGTCATAACAAAAATACGACCAAGTTTGCTGAAGCCAACTTTAGCATGGGAAGGAGATTTAGGAATTGAGAGATTTAAGGCAATGTAGAGGCCAGGAAATTTGCCATACTAAAAATAACCAAAGCATCAAAGCCAACAACAACAGTAGTTGTTGCTGATCAAATATGGAATGAAGAAACTCAAAATTTGCAAGCTTCCTCCAATCCCCAATTGTTCACCACAAACTTTAGCTCCTCTATTGAAGAGAATTTGCAATGGTTACAGCTCATTTCCAGGTGTTGCTGAATCTGAAAACTAGCCCATTTGGCTATTCTTCTTCTTTAAAAGCCAGTACAGACAGAACCAGCCAAATGGCCTCATTCAGCACTGTAACAACTCTGCTCTAACTTATTTGGTCATAAGAACTCCAGTATTGTTGAAAAATGCATTTTGTCAAAGCTTTTCATCTTTTCAGAGGACACCAAACATTAGTTCGTTTCCTCTCATACAATATCAATTGTCCAAATGAGTTCCAAGACAAAATTCTGAAAAATGTCTTTCTCCCCTCCCCAAGTAATCCTCAATTGTGATTCAATAATATTTATGTCTAAACCAAAAATGGCACAAATGCCAGCTATTTGATCTCATAAGAGGAATTATCAACTCTTTCCTGGTCAGTACTGAATGCTCACAGGGTCACCAGATAGCTGATCGGTCTAAATGTTTTCTCTTCTTAGTCCTGAGGTACAATAATTTAGTCAATAATAGCAACTCTGCCAATACTCTGGTTGAGGTTAGCAATGCAAAGACAGCAAATCAAAATGGGACTAAAAGGAGGAACTTCTGAACGTATTGGCATCTTAGAAGGAAGAATGTAGTTAATGGTGTTCAATTTTGATGAAAGGCAGTTGGCAAAAAAGTTCACTTTTCACACGTGCTTCCTGACCTGTTCAGTGTCTCCACCATATTCTATCGGCTTCCCAAAACCTCAGCATGTACAGCAGCCTGCTTTTGAGTCAAAACCAGCATCCCCAGCTCCGCATCTTAAACTATTCACGACAATCCTGAAATTTGGACAACAGTGCGCATCAAGAGACACCACAACCAAGCTCAAGTCTGGCCTCGCCTAAAATTGATAAGATACTTCCAGTAGAGAATTCACTAAATAATGATAAGCAGCAGAAATATCAACTCAGTTTGAATTCTCGAAGCAGAGGATACTGTGGCTATTGTAGGATCCATAGTTCAGCCAAGACCATTAAACAGCTAAGAATGAGACTTGAAATGAGGATGGATTGCTACAAAACTGGCAGCCTCTTCCCCACCCCTACCACAACTGTCTCTCAAGTATTGAAAAGTCAGAATTTCATTCTACCAAAAGGCAGGCACAAATTAGATCAATATCTAAGTTATTCACTACCTGCATTTTCAAAGAGCACATGAAACAGAGCAGAATTTACATGACAGCCTTTTGCTGACTTGACTGACCTGAATTCTGCAGTATAAGATGGGACCATACCAAGCAATATAACTAAACCAGTTCTAAATTACCATTAAAAAAAACATACAAGTTGGGTGGTTTTACAATCTGCATGGCAGATAGTTTGAAAAGCTCTGCAATATTCAGTGGCTTGTTTGGCATTGCTCTACCTGGTGTGAACCAAGACTCAATTAGACCATAAGAAATAGGACCAGGGGAAGGCAGGTTGACCCCTGCTCTGCCATTCAACAGGATCATGGCTGATTTGATATTCCTCACAGCTACGTTCCTGCCCTTCCACATAACTTTTAATTTCCCTTTGATTAAGATTCTCAGTCTTAACATATACAAGGACTCTGGCCCCTCAGCGCTCGGTGGCAAGGAGTTCCAAAGACAGTCAAACCTCAGAAGGAATTCCTCAGCTCAGTCTTAAATTGGTGCCCTTGATTCGGAGACTATGCCCTCTGGTCCTAGGTACTGATATGGGGAGATATCCTCTCTGAATATTTACACTGTTAAGCCCCTTAAAAGAATGATGTCTGTTTCACCTTGCTCATAAGGCAATTGCCCCACACCAGGGATCATCCTAGTGGACCTTCTCTGAACTGCCTCCACTGAACTAACTCCTTATGCAGATCTCATTGAAAATCTTATGTCTGAATTAATTGCTTGCCTGCAAAATGTCACATGCGATTGTTCTTCTCCCACTCCCCTATTAGAAGACCTAGCATTCACATGTACAAAAATGGAAACCACCTACAAAATTTCAGTCTTCAACTGCATAACTTAAACAGTTCGTTTCCATAGCTAATAAGTCAAACAGCCACTGAAAGGCAGATCAGAGAGATGTATGTATTATATGATTTGCCAAGTGTCATGTAATGCAAGATTGGTTAACACAATATTGAAGAAGCTCTTCCATGTCTTGCTTTGATCATGTATTTTGGTCACATCAATGTCAACATTTAACATTAAATGTTTATCTAAGCATTTTCAAACTAGATACATGAATAGTTGCTTTACGATGATGTCCTAGAATAGATGACTGAAGTAATCCTCCTAACTCCGTTTGGCTGGATTATCTGACAATGGGCAATGTGATGACAATTCATAATATATTACAAAGACAAATCAAAATATTATGCAACATAAAAGCAGTTTGTAACTTTCATGAAAGGTGAAAGGAGGAAAGGGACATTCCCACTTACACAAATCACAAAAAAAGTCACCTTTAAACGAAATGTACATGGTCTTGCACATTGAAATAGTGTTAAAATTAAAATGGAACTTTACGCAAAAGGCAATTACAGAACCAGTCTAACATTTCTGGTTTTGCTTTGAGTTCTTTTTCCTTGTCCTCCCCAAACAATTGAGCAATGTCAATGTCAAGCCTCAAACTAAAAATGGCCACTTGATTGTGGTTTTGGGTGGTTGCCAGTAGAAATATAAGCCAACCAAAGATACCTACAGTGCCGTCAGGGGTACATCCTTATGGGATGCGTATTGTTACTGCAGCTAATCACACTATATATAAATGCAGCAGAAAATATTTTTAAAATTTGAGTATTATGCAGAATTGCTGTTACTCAAATCTGGTCAGACATTTTCGATGCAGTGTTATAGTAAGCAGCACTTTAATACGCAGCAACGTTAATTAATTCTCAGTTCTTCGCTTGTTCCCAGTCTTGCTTTTAACCATCCATACTGGGAGATCTGCTGTCGTGGAATGTCATGCTCATCTTTCTTGTGGCATCTTCAAACATCTACTGTAGGTCATTTGCAAAAGATCTGTAACGTTCATCATCCAATTACACCTAGGTCAACCCCCTCTTTCTGCTGCCCTCCACTTCGCCCTGTATAAGAGATCTCTGCAGCTTTTCAACACAGATCAAATGGCTGAAATATTAATTTTGTTTTCGGGGTGTCACTATCAGGTGTTACTTAAAAATCAAACAACAAATTGAACTTGGTGTTTATCACTTAGTAGGACTGGATACTAATTTTAACTATCAGGCATCTGAATAATAAAAAAAAAGTCTCTCAACTGCATGTTAACATATATACCAGAAGTAACTTCAGGTCTAAAACTATTTTCTGCAATTGGATAACATTTCTCAACACAGATAAGAGGCCATTTTAACGTTGGATTACAGGATTTAGGCAGTGCAATGTTCAATCAATCAGAGGTAGGCTGGAAGGTGAATTGCGTACTAACAAGTATTTTCATAAAGATTTTCAAACAAGGCATAGGATTGTCAAGTGCAAAAAACATGAGCATTATTAAATACTAGATGCTTCAAAAACCTTAATATAAACACAGAAAAGTTACTTCACTAGGTATTTCCAATCCTGCTGATTACAAATAAAAATTCCCAATTTTAAAGTTAACACACGAAGTGCTTAAAACAAACTTAAAGCTCCATCTTAAAGCCTTGAAACTGAGCAATAATTCAGTTGTGGAAACAGTGCCTTCACATTTTACTACCGATTGTACTTTGTACAAAAATTTACAGGCTTACTTTAAAAATTAAGCTGAGCTACATACCAATATTGCATGTAAAACGACATCATCAAAAGTGTTCTGCTTGAATGAAAACGAGCCAGAACTACAAATAGATCCAGGAAAAGGATTCCTCAAAAAGATCCTTAATATTAAAAGCTAGTCCACATTCTTTGTAAATTTGCAGTTTGAGGAGGGTGGGGGCGCGGGGGGGGGAAAAAGATAAAGTCTTGTAACATACTCTAATGCTTCTTAATTCTTCGCCGTGCTGAGCAATCTCACACAAACTAGCCTGTTAAACGAGGTTAGTCATGCATTACCACTAAATGCCACTTGACGCTGCCATGGCAACAACCGTCCTAGATTACAGACAGTGGTACACAGCTGACTCCTCATTTATCACATGCGTAGACAACATTTCTATGACTGCTCTTTTCTGAAGCGACGCTCTACTGTAACTACCTGGCCATTCTCTTGACTGCTCCTGCCACAAGAAAACCAGACATTCCCAATCTCATCAGAACTGACGTCAGCTCACGCACACACCAATCTATTTTAGTATTATCCTTGAATAAAAATGCCACAGGATATCTCATCACCAAAAAGCAGATCAACAAAAAAAAATGAACAAGGACAAGCTGTGCACAAGTCTCATCAGCTTAAAATTTCCTGGGGCCTCCAAGTACAAATTGAAATTGCTTTATCTATTCAGTCCGTGGTTACTGATTTGATTTTCTATTTGCCCCCTTTCCTCTTTTTGCTGTTTGAGAAACTGACATACGTAAACTGGCAACTACATTTTTCTGTATTATAACAGCAGCCACTTTTGGAAAATATTTAGTGAGGGCACTTTAGAACATTTGAAGTTTGTCAGAGACGATACAAGTTCAAATGATCTCATTCCTGGTTACCTCAAAATTTTGCATATTGCTAACTTACATATCAAAATGAAGTTGAATACGTTATACAAAAAAAAGGATTCAGGGTTAATACCCCAAAAATCACTGCCTTTCTTTCTCCTCTCCTCCCCACCAGATGCAAACTGGAGGAGCAGGAAGAAAACTAACTGCTTCGAACCCAGGCTATGAAGATCAAGTTTATGCACTGGAGGTCAATTACCCGGGTGAGCAGTTTGTGCGCAGGCCTTGATGACATCTGCTCTTGGCTCCTGGCTTCCTGTCAGTCACAGATCCAGCTCCCACTGCTGCAAGTACACTACTCACCGGCTCATTCAATCAATTTCAGCTATCTTGGGATACAAAAGAGCAAAAAAAAAAGCAGCTGCTCACAATCAAAACCAGGAAAGAAGTTTCCCATTTGCAGGTTCAAAGATGTCCAGCCAGTCATTTCCAGAGGTGGGGGGCGGTTAGTGGGTGGTAAGAGCAAGCAGAGGACGATCAGCCAGGACAGGATTGCAGTCAAGACTGAAATTATATTGGATTTTTCCATTGCCCTGGCTCAAGAATCAGAAGCCAATTGTATTGCAGTGATAACTGAACTGAAGAACTGAACTTGGCAATCTTCTACTCATTGTAGTTTAGTACTATCCCATGTTCATCTGTGGGAATGGAGGGACAGGAAGGATGAAAATAAGGATAAATCAAAAGCAAAATTAAACACATCTGCTTTGGGCAAGTTAAATGCACACTCAATCAAATCTCACTGCAAGGTTCAGATGATTAAAGCCAGAGGGCAAAATGATCGAAGCTTAGGATCAATTCCCAGGAGTGTTGTTATCATTTGTGACGCATTAACCTGGTAGGAATTCTCCTACTTTTTGTTTGCCTAATTATGGGCATCATTACCAGGTCACAGTGGGGTGGGAGCAAACTCAAATGTATTACCTCCAATTTAATCCATGGCTCATGGTCAAGTCCCAGATCACACGCTACCTGATGTTCTGTCGTGTTGTTCACATACACCCTCAAGTTTGGAGTATGATTGTGAAAGTTAACTGCTAACTTGTACATTTAAAAGCAACAGTATACTGCAGCGCTAGAGTGCAAAACATCCATATAAAATTAAAAACTAATTTGTGAATTCATTCTCAAATAGTTATAAATGAAATGAATGGATGCAAATTTAAATTATACTTATACTCTACCATGGGTAGCACATTGCACCCCTATTGGTGTAGGGAGCAAGTAATTTGTTCTAAAAACACACAGTGGAAAATATGCATGTAAATGTGAACGTAGGGAAACTGACTGCGGGGCAGGGAAACCTGCCCGGACAGCATCTGTGCCCACTGTCAACACTGCTGACATCAGATCAGCCTTTCCGAGAGTCAACCCAAGGAAAGCAACAGGCTCGCGCGAGCACTTAGATCCTTGTGGACCAACTGGTGGAGGTATTCACCAGCATATTCAACCTCTTCCTCAGATTTGCTGAAGTCCCCACCTGCTTCAAGAAGCCCAGTACCTAAGAAAGCATGTTCAATGTGCCTTATGACTACTGCCCCAGTGGCTCTGACCTCAATCAAGAGGCTGGTCATGGCCCAGATCAACTCAAGTCTCCCAGGCTGCCTCAATCCCCTGCAATTTGCCTACCGATACAACAGGTCCACAGTGGATGCCATTTCCCAGGCCTGTGGTAATCCCCGGAGCATCTGGATAACGAGGACACCTACATCGGACTCTTGCTCATTCTCTACAGCTCCTATTATCCCCTTTAGACTGATCAAAACTCCCATGACCTTGGTCATGGCTCCGCCCACTGCAACTGGATCCTCGGCTTTCTGATTCACAGACCGCAGTCTTCTCGATAATCCTCAACACTGGAGCGCCCCCCCCCCCAAGGATGCATCCTCAACCCATACTGTACTCCCTGTCCACCCACAAATGTGTTGACAAATTCTAAACGAGCGCCATCTGTATGTTTGGTGACGACACCACCGTGGTAGGATGGATATCTAACAACGACAAGTCAGAATACAGAAAGGAGATAGAGGGCTCGGTGTCATGGTGCAATGAGAACAACTGCTCTTTCAACGTCGGCAAACTAAAAGAATTGATCGTTGACTTCAGAAAGAAAGGAGGAGAACACATCCCCATCAATGGAACGGAGGTTGAAGTTGAGAGATGGAGAGCATCAAGTTCCTAGTAGTGACAATGACCAACTTGCCCTGAACTTCACATGTAGATGCAATGGTCATGAAGGCAGCTCAGGTAACTTGGCATGTCCATAAGCACCTTCACCAACTTCTACAGCTGCACCAAAGAAAGCATACTGTCCAGGTGGATAACAGCCTGGTACGGCAAGTGCTCTGCCCAGGAGTGTAAAAAAACTACAGAAGGTTATGTGCACAGCCCAGACCAAAGAAGTCAACCTCCCACCACATGGCTCATTGCTGCAGCAAGGCTGCCAAAGACCAATCATGCTCTCCTACAACCTCTTCCATCAGAAAACACAGAAGTGTGAACACATGCACAAGCAGGTTCAGGAACAGCTTCTTCCTGGCCGTTATTAGACTGATGGATGGAGTCGAACTCTAAAATAATGCTGATCTTGCTAATGTCAACATAACTTGCATGCCTTTAAGCCTCTTTTTCACCCTATGATCCACATGTCCTTGCTTACTACGATTAGATTAGACGACTTACAGTGTGGAAACAGGCCCTTCGGCCCAACAAGTCCACACCGCCCCGCCGAACTTGCCTGTACTGCTCAAAAACAAAGCTTTTCACTGTCGTTAGGTATACATGACAATAAATTTAAATCAAATCATGCTTCAGGTGCATTTAGCTGATTATTTTTGCTCAAAGTCACAAGAATTTGACAAGTGTATTAAAAACACTGCATTTGCACTTACTACCTTTATATCATCACTTTTGTCAACCTTTTACAGAATAATATGTCTACATCAATTATAATGGAAACTGTTGGCGTAAATTAGTCACATTGCAGTTACAACTCATTACTAGAGACTACAACCTCAAACGCATCTTGCGATTACTCAGCCTGAATGGCAGAAAATCCTTTTGATGTGAAAAATTCTCCTTGATGTTTTGCATTTAAATTGGTTCAAAAGTTTGCATTCAGATTGCAGTATGTAACGTAAAATTATAAAACTTATGACATTCAATTAAATCAATTCAGGAATAGCTAGGATACACTTCCGGTTGCACGCCTTCTAGAATGATGGGGTGTCTGAGAGATTCAGGTCAACACAAGGCATGGGAATACGTGATGAACAGTCCTGGGAAGCACCACGGATCAGATGATCCTTGATGTGCATGAACACAAGCCTCTTAAGGTATCAGGACAGAGTGTTAAAGTGGTTAAGTAAGCATTTGGGCAAGTTACTTTATTAGTCGAGGCAGAGTATTTAACAGCAGGGAGGTTAGTTATGCAGAAATGCTAATTACATATTAGTGATTAGGTGTATATCTTGGCATAGCAGTGCACAAGACTTTGGGCCATGTGCTGGAAAGTGGGATAAGATTCGTCTAAAAACAACCACCTGACTAACGCAGACCTGATATACTGAAGGGCTTTTTTTCTGTACTGTAGATCGCCACAAGAGTACACTTTGTGACTTCTTGTAAACTTTGTCCCAGGTCTGTCAAGCATATGCTCAAGTTGAATTCCAGACTGCCTGATATTTCCCATTTCACAGCATCTACTTTCATCCCTCCTTCTTCACTGTTCAATTTCAAATTGCCAACAAATATCATGCAATTCCACCACCTCAGGAACTTGAGGCAACACTTGCACCCAAAATAATAAAACACAACCTATCGGTACACAGCTGAAGTTAGCATACTGCAAATGTTACAGGTTTATATAGAAAAGTCAGAATACTGACATGCACTTTAAACAAAATACTTCAGTTTTTAAAACACAGAGTAACTTGACAAATCTATAACAATTTTGCAAAATCAAGCTCCTAACAATTATGTTTCACTAAATTAGAATAAACTAGAGTTAACTGGTAAGTAACAGGTACAAATCATACCAACAGTTGAACTTTGAAAGCGCGCTTAATTTAGACCTTGCAAAGAAATGTGGTGCTCTGCAGAGGGTTTAGCAACAACAGCCTATAAATAAACTTCAAAATGGTGGTGAGGAGGGAATGGAGAGGAAGGAATACTCAGAATTCAAAAAGTCATATCTAATGAATATGGACATCCAAATTTTACTACACTGACTTGCACTTCATTATTTGAGAAACTGCTTTTGAAGAAACACTATGGAACTTTATCGAGCAACTGACAATCACACATTTGGATATTAAGAACAATTTTGCACACTTAATATAAGTACCTTAGTATAGCAAAAGTATAATAAAAACAGACCAGAGAAAAATTGGAAGATGCCCCAATATTCTAGTTGTATGAAACACTGCTTTTGAGAAAATATGGCTATTTCCACATATTCACCTTGCTAAAGGACATTTTGAAATATTGGGCCATGGGCAGATTTCCCTGGAATTGACTTTGCAAACAATGCCACAGCATTATATAATGTACTGCATTCGCATCCATCCCAATACTGCACTCAAGTGCTGCCTAGATAATGTGCTAAATTCCTGCAGCAGCACTTGAATCCACAATCTTTAGATCAGGAGCAAAGAGTTCAAAATGGAGGAGCTAAAAACTGTATTGTGCTCAGATACTTCATCCCAATGTTGAGGCATAAAAACATTTTTGGAATTGTTTGGGGAGAAGAAGAAAGAAAAGGATTTCTTTTTAATTCACTGTTCTCACTTTGAACTGTTCTGCTGGGATACAAACTGGACGTTTCATGCACATGGATGTCCAGTGGTTGAGATCAGGACAAGCGGAGTTGTGGTGGCTCAAATGGACAATCAGCCTATTATAACTCATTGACCAGACCCACATGAAAACCTCATTGAGTGTTAGCTACTAGATGATTGTTGGCACCAGGGTTGATTTTAACCATTTCTAATCTTCAGGAGAGAAAGGGAGACACAGGGAAGGAAGATAGGGCAGAGGTGATATTAACTCCAGGCAACAAGAATATATTAGTTTCACAATGCAAAACACCATTTATCTGCTATGCAACTTCAACTTTCATAAGCCATGTAGAAAATGAATTCTTTAGGTCAGTACACTTCCCACTTTAGACCATATTTAAAAGTTAGATCTTTCAGAGTCCACAGATTTATGAAAGAATTAAAAACATCAATCAATTCTTAGCACTCAGAACATTTAGCTAAACAGGTGTAAGGTGCTAATTTACAATAGCAGGACATAACAGGAGATTAAAAGAACTTCATAAGCTTTTGGTAGAAAGTATTGTACATGTTATGGGAGAGTTTATTACTGCTAAGCTTTCAAAAACACTCATTCACACAACTGAGGGACTTTGAACAATGCTGTGAATGATCCCTAACTTCAAATAAATTTCTCTTCTCAAATCGACTGAAAACCAGTTGCATTCCAACTGCACTGCTCACTTCTGCCACACACAAGTTGCCTTTACGTATATACAGTACAACACATCAACAAAGTCTGATCACTCACTGCATGAGGCACATTCATAAATACACATTTCCAGAGAAGTTACTACGTTGCAAACAGGTCAGGATCCTGACCTCTACACCCTTCAGTTGAGGAAATATTATTCGAGTTAGAGTCATAGAGATGTACAGCATGGAAACAGACCCTTCAGTCCAACCTGCCCATACCGACCAGATATCCCAACCCAATCTAGTTCCACCTGCCAGCACCCGGCCCATATCCCTCCAAACCCTTCCAAATGCCTCTTAAAAGTTACAATTGTACCAGCCTCCACCACATCCTCTGGCAGCTCATTCCATACACGTACCACCTTCTTCGTGAAAAAGTTGCCCCTTAGATCTCTTTTATATCTTTTCACTCTCACCCTAAACCTATGCCCTCTAGTTATGGACTCCCCGAACCCAGGGAAAAGACTTTGTCTATTTATCCTATCCATGCCCCTCATACTTTTGTAAACCTCTAAAAGGTCACCCCTCAGCCTCCGACGCTCTAGGGAAAACAGTCCCAGCCTGTTCAGCCTGTCCCTGTAGCTCAGATCCTCCAACCCTGGCAACATCCTTGTAAATCTTTTCTGAACCCTTTCAAGTTTCACAACATCTTTCCGATAGGAAGGAAACGAGAATTGCACGCAATATTCCAACAGTAGCCTAACCAATGTCCTGTACAGCTGCAATATGACCAACTCCTGTACTCAATACTCTGACCAATAAAGGAAAGCATACCAAACTCCTTCTTCACTATCCTATCTACCTGCGACTCCACTTTCAAGGAGCTATGAACCTGCACTCCAAGGTGTCTTTGTTCAGCAACATTCCCTAGGACCTTACCATTAAGTGTATAAGTCCTGTTAAGATTTGCTTTCCCAAAATGCAGCACCTCACATTTATCTGAATTGAACTCCATCTGCCACATCTCAGTCCATTGGCCCATCTGGTCCAGATCCTGTTGTAATCTGAGGTAGCCCTCTTCACAGTCCACAACACCTCCAATTTTGACATCATCTGCAAACTTACTAACTGTACCTCTTATGCTCGCATCCAAATCATTTATGTAAAATGACAAAAAGTAGAGGACCCAGCACTGATCCTTGTGGCACTGCACTGGTCACAGGCCTCCAGTCTGAAAAACAACCCTCCACCACTACCCTCTATCTTCTACCTTTGAGCCAGTTCTGTATCCAAATGACTAGTTCTCCCTGTATTCCATGAGATCTAACCTTTCTAATCAATCTCCCATGGGGAACCTTGTCAAACGCCTTACTGAAGTCCATATAGATCACATCCTCTGCTCTGCCCTCATCAATCTTCTTTGTTACTTCTACAAAAAACTCAATCAAATTTGAGAGACAATATTTCCCATGCACAAAGCCATGTTGACTATCCCTAATCAGTCCTTGCCTTTCCAAATACATGTAGATCCTGTCCCTCAGGATTCCCTCCAACAACGTGCCCACTACTGAGGTCAGGCTCACCGGTCTATAGTTCCCTGGCTTGTCTTTACCGCCCTTCTTAAACACGTTTGCCAACCTCCAGTCTTCCGGCACCTCACCTGTGACTATTGATGATACAAATATCTCAGCAAGAGGCTCAGCAATCATTTCTCTAGCTTCCCACAGAGTTCTCTAGTACACCTGATCAGGTCCTGGGGAGTTATCCACTTTTAACCATTTCAAGACATCCAGCATTCTGTAATCTGGACATTTTGCAAGATGTCACCATCTATTTCCCTACAGTCCGTATCTTCCATATCCTTTTTCCACAGTAAATACTGACGCAAAATACTCATTTAGTATCTCCCCCATTCTCTGACGCTCCACACAAAGGCCGCCTTGCTGATCTTTGAGGGGCCCTATTCTCTCCCTAGTTACCCTTTTGTCCTTAATATATTTGTAAAAACCCTTTGGATTCTCCTTAATTCTATTTGCCAAAGCTATCTCATGTCCCCGTTTTGCCCTCCTGATTTCCCTCTTAAGTATACTCCTACTTTCTTTATACGCTTCTAAGGATTCACTCAATCTATCCTGTCTATACCTGACATATGCTTCCTTCTTGTTCTTAACCAAACCCTCAACCTCTTTAGTCATCCAGCATTCCATACACCTACCAGCTTTCCCTTTCACCCTGACAGAAATATACTCTCCTCTGGATTCTGGTTATCTCATTTCTGAAGACTTCTCATTTTCCAGCCGTCCCTTTATCTGTGAGCATCTGCCTCCAATCAGCTTTCGAAAGTTCTTGCCTAATACCGTCAAAATTGGCCTTTCCCCTATTTAGAACTTCAACTTTTAGATCTGGTCTATCCTTTTCCATCACTATTTCAAGACAAATAGAATTATGGTCGCTGGCCCCAAAGTGCTCCCCCACCGACACCTCTGTCACCTGCCCTGTCTTATTTCCCAAAAGTAGGTCAAGTTTTGCACCTTCTCTAGTAGGTACATCCACATATTGAATCAGAAAATTGTCTTGTGCACACTTAAGAAATTCCTCTCCATCTAAACCTTTAATACTATGGCAGTCTCAGTTGATGTTTGGAAAGTTAAAATCCCCCACCATAACTACCGTATTATTCTTACAGATTCGGTAGGAAAGAGAAAAAGAAACTAATTTCTTTCCAGCAATTAACGTAGATACAAATGCTCCAGGATATTTAAGAAAATACAGCAAAATAGGTGTTCTGCTGAAGATTGAAAAGCTAGGACAGGTGATCAGGTGCTGAGTCAGTCTGTTTTTCAATGGAGGGCCTTAAATGGTAGATAAAGGCACAATGGATTCAAAGGAATGAATTCCAAATGTTATAAGTCTAGATGACTTAAGACAACAAACACAAAGGAGAAGAGAATTGGGGGTTAAGATAAGAGGTGAGACGTTTGAACTTAGGAATGAGAATTCTGAATTAGAGATGTTGGTGGATCAGTAAGGAATCAATATGGATTGGGAAAGAGACAAGGATTTTGTCTGACTTGGGTGATCAATGGATTGCTGGCCAGGTGAGCTCTTGACTAAATCAGTCCTGAAGACGAGAGGAGGTGTTCAAATGGATATTTTAGTGAAAGGGCCAAAGTTGATCTGGATGCTCATTGGCATAAATGTGGAGGATTAATGCTTTGGAAATTGCATATAGCTCATCTGTATACAATATAGATCAATGGTCAATTGGAGCTGCCTTACTAAAATCAACTAATTCTGTAAATTTCGAAGAACTTTGTCTTTGTAAAGAAACTGAAAGAATCAATGAGACTGCCTCAGATTCAAGACTGATTGATTTTGAATATTGAAGAAATGCTCCTTTGACTTGAAAAGGAATAACTGGAAGGCTTTCCAAAAGATAAGAACTTTTTCCCTTGTTGCTGATAATTAGATTGGTTTAAAACTTCGGCATTTTTATAGCACTTTTCAGAAATACCAGACACCCCTAAGTGCCCTGCAGTCACTTACGTACCGTTGAAATGCAAATATCTTTTGAAGCATAGCAGCCAACTCTCATACCAAAATGCAATAGGATAACCACCAGAGAATCTTTTTTGGTGCTAACGTATGGACATATACATTGAAGATTAGCCCATACATGTTTCAAAGTGACTAATAAATTTTCACCTGCTGACAAAAGAAAGTGTCCAGTAAAGTTTGTTCTTCCCTAAAATACAAACAACATTCATCTGTCTGCATTGTACTTGGCTATAGCCAAAATGTACTGAAATGACAAAATTAGTACAAAAATGTGGTACAAGCCTACACTGCAATTGCAAGGTTTGCGGTATAAAAATACCAAAATACACTCATTGCTATCATTGATCAGGTAGCCCAATTGTCAGCAGCCAGCATCAATATTATTTTGATATTCCCTGCACTGCAGGAAAATTTACCTTCCAAACCAGTCTTGGTTTGAATGAACAGAATAAACGAAACACTTGGCCAGTATTTGCTTCATGTTGTGTAACAGAAAAAAAAACTAAATTGGGAAGTTCACATTGTTTTGAGTAAATCATAGGATGCTGATTAAACGCAAGTTGCAAAGCTTTCAAAAATATTAAGAAATTATGCAAAGTCACTGAACAGTTACACACTTTTGCAAGAGCAACGGATCATTCCATAGCAGTGGTTTTCAAACATCCACATTCCTTTCCTTTCGTGTCTAATGACAAAAGATGTCCACTAGCTGACACAGCAATGATGGACTGAATGGCAAAGCCTGTTCTTTCAAACTTTAATTCACTAAGCCTTTGTCCACCCATTCTCAACACCATTCTCAACAACACTGCTGCAGCTATCAATTTGATCCTTCAACTTGGCCTTTATTTTCTGTTTCAGAAAAATCCTCAGCTGCCTCTGTCCTGCTCATTCCGGTCTGAAAGCTAAAAATCACAACATCAGATTATAGTCCAGCAGGTTTAATGGGAAGCACTAGCTCCTTCATCAGCAGCGCTCCGAAAACTCCTATAACCTGGCGTTGTATGATTTTTAACTTTGTATGCCCCTGCTGAACACAGGTATCTCCAAATCATGACTGTCTGATAACAGTAGGGAAGAGATGTGATAAGAAGCCATCCCTTCAAAAGGGATGACAGATATACAGTAATTTCGTGAATGACTTTAATTTATTGATATCCTGTTCTTAATATCCAGGAATTCCCCACCTAACAATTTGAGGGCACCATTACCACAAAATGTGCAGCAATTAAAAGACAGCCCACTGATACTAACTACTGGAACTAGGGTGGACTTAGCAGGAACACACCAAGAATGGGACTTTTTAAAAAGCAGGCCTAGAACATGTGCCACTCATCATCTGATCTGGCTTGACCACATCAAGCTGCTCTTGGCCTTGCTTATATGATTATTCAAGAGTGAATATGTTTGCAGAGATGAGCCCCATCTATCTATCTTTTCGATCCTTCATCTCTACTTGCTCACAAGCAAAGTATTTGTGAATTTCTCTTCACCAAAACAGACTAATTGGATGTTTTTCTTTTAATTAAATTCATTCATGGGATATGGCTGGTGACTGACCCAGCACCCATTGCCCATCCTTCCGTAACTTTAACATGGTAGTGAGCTGCCTTATTGAACTGATACTGTCCATTTGGTATAGGTAGACCCAAACGGTCAGTAGGAAAGAACTTCAAAGGATTCTAATCTGGTGACACTGAAAGAACGGTAATATACTTCCAAGTCAGGATGATGAGTTGCTTGGAGGGGAGTTTGTAGGTGGTGTTCTCATGTACCTGCTGCATTTTGCCTTCTAAATACTGCTGACGTGTTTGAAAAAAAAATGCTGTCTCAGGAACCTTGGTGAATTTCAACAGTGCATCTTTTACACATGAGCGGGGGGGGAAGAAGTGACAGCAATCTTCTTCTGCTCAAAGGTCAACCATCTATGACAACCCATTCCACCTTAGCCTTGAGCCTCTCTCACTCTAGCTTCTTTCTCATCCATTTCTAACTTCACTTTATTTTGAGCATTTAATTCCACACCCACTTGAATATTTTGGCTTCCTCAATCCCAAGCAAATCTCCCAAGTATATTTCCTTCAACACAAAACAATCTGCCCCTCATACATTACTTGCTTCCATCCTTACCTCAGACCACCTGCCACAAAATTTACAACCATGCCTCGGTGACCTCCAGCCTGGATTATTCCAATGCGGAGAGTCAGCTGACCACCTTTACAATCTTACGACTCATTTGATTCTCTTTTCTGTACTTGTCACTTCTGTTCAAGTTAAGGTGGCCTTTCGATATGAGAAGCCCTCATTTGCTGTTTCATCCGAATCTCTCTAGTTTAAAACATGCAAGCCCTACGTTTTTGCACTATAAATTATTGGATCATTTAAATTTAAGTCAAGCAACAAAGTGGGAATTTAATGTGCAATAAAATTGAAATACCAGATTAGTTCCAAATTGCTTGATTCAAATTAAGAGCAGTGAACATTATATTGAAATTATATTTATACCTGAACTCAGACTTTGGATAATTTTAATAAGTGTGAAATTGACTGTCACAGGATTAAGGAAAGCACAAGCTTCAGTGAAATGGCGCACACGCCCATCTATATTTTGCAAAGTAAAAATGGCCAACCGAAGGTCAAACAACCTAGTTATTCTATCCAGAGCTAATGGTGCAACATTGCAGAATACATCAGCACAATGGTTAAGAATGCCTGAACACTGGGTCCCAGTCTGCAAGCATCAGGAACAGCATGGCTTAATTAATTCCTATAATTCAAAATATGCAATCAATTAAATTGAGCACATGATCCTTCCATTTCTGGAATCTGGTTAAAGTTCATCCCAAACCGACAAAACACACAATCTTGCTTTCTCAAAATTTAGATGGAAGAGTTTACAGGGCATCTAGACATACTAATAGGCACCTATTTGAATAGACAGCTCTATGATATCAATAGGTGTGGATTCAACCTCATTATATTTAAATTTATGAGGAGCAAAGTTGCCAGAAGTACAGGTTTCCTTTGACCACTGAGCTTACTCCAGTGGTCTGCAATAAGCAAAGTAAAAGTTAAACTGTATTGGGTTACTCTGCTAATGAGCAATGATAGATGCCCAATGTGACCAACTGCTGCATAAATTTATATTATCACGGTTTAGTTTTGAAAGTCTCAATTTTCTTTTCCAAATATTTTCTTTTTCATTAAAAAATTATAGATTGTAAACAGAGTAGGGGACTGCATGTGTTTTTTTTTAATTACTTTAAACACAGCCTTCTCATTTCTCGCATGAACAGGATAAAGTCTGCTTTAAAATGCACAGTGAATGGATGGGGTTTGGCCAGACGATTCCTTTATAGGGGCCACATCGGCAGCTGTTAGCCAACTTCTTTTTGGAATCACAGATCGCTCTGTACAAAGACACGCCTTGCAAAATCCGCTCTTATAAAATTAGCACGTACTGAAGTACCGTACACCCTTTGTCTCAGTTGATCCTGAGAAAGCACAAACCAAGCAGTTGAGCTGCAATTAAAAATAATTAGATTGCTGAGAGGGGGTGGGAGGGTGAGGCGAGCAGGACAGAATTTAAAATCAACAATAACCCGTGCCACCCCCCCCCCCCCCCCCCCACCACAACAATTTATGCTGCTTCAGATCTATTAGCCCTCTACTATACTTTTGTAATAATTAATGGTTTTATTGGAAAGACTGGAACAAGGAAAAGTCAGTGATTTTATCTGGATCTATCCAACCCCACAGAATTGCTTCCGAAAAGCTTAAAATGTGTACTTGGCTATTCCCTTTCACTCACAGTGAATAATTACTGAAAAGATTGAACATAAAAAAGGTGAAGAATCAAGCTCAGGCTTAATTATTCAGGTAAAAAACGTTTAAAAAATTGGCACCAAATTTGAATAGACAACTCTATGATATCAATAGGTCTGGATCGGAGATGGATCTGAAATTTGATGATTTATTTGAAACATATTGCAGATGATGAATAGTGCCACTCACTTCCACCCCTACCGAATATTGGGTAGTGTAAAACCCTGGCCAGAAGATGTAGCTACAAATACTTGTAATAGGAACTGAGACAAGAGAGAAGCAAGCAGTCAGTTTGCTGCAAGTATGCTGAAGGATGTTAGCTATCTGTATTACCTTATGTTTAAACTTCTAATAGAAAAAGGCGGAGGGATAACAACCCAGTTCATTTACAAATCTAGCATGTGGTAATTATGAAAGCAAATAAAACACTTCCATGTTGGATTTGGTAGCAAAGGTTAAAGTTCTTATCTTTGCTTAAGAAACCAAGCGACTGCTTCAGTTTGTTTCCCAAGATCTGTGGCAGTTAGAAATATTTTGATAAAGCTATCATGTTGGTTGACTGAGCAAAGAGAAAAAAAATCCGAACTTCAACTCCCAGTTTCTGCTGAATTAGCTGTATTCCCCTCCAGGGCAACATGACAGTTGGCTCAGTACTTTTCAGCTGGGACTGGGGGGGGGGGGGGGGAAGAAACCAAAATTTAAAAAAAAAGATAATCCAGCCAAGATTCCCTTTCCTGATTGTTAACCAGTGACCCATGCTGGAATGCGTGCTGTCGTTGGATAGAAGACTGGGATAGGTTCAGCTGTGATCATCCCACCTACAGTCAAACTCCATACCACCGTTCACTGGGTGAGACTGTAAAGAATTGCTGGCAACTGTGTAAGAGCCAACACTTGAGGGGATACAGCAGCAAGCAGCTTAATAATAAAAACTAAGAGATATGGTACAAAATTTAAATAAGACAACCAATCCATGATTTTTAGATGCCTTTTATCTCATCCTTCCCAACTCAGTGCATTAGCACACCTATTGATTTTTTTTGGGTCACTTTCAGCTTTCCTGATATTTCAGAAACGTTAGCATGAACACAGACTCCTTGTTACAAGGCACCAGCTAACATATCTGCTGTGTTTTGACAAAACCACTTCTAAAAACAAAAGTGTTTGGTTAACTGTTGTTATCACACCATATTTTGTCACATTCCTGTCTGCAGGTTTTGGAAATCACTTCACAATCTTAACACATTTTATCTTCATCTCAAAGCAATATGCGCACAAAAAAAGATAACGGAACAGGGAGATATCCATCTCAATTCGAGTGAGCAGCCATTATTTAGTTTGCAAAGTGTGGTTCAAGCATTATTCCACACAGAAACTTAGAAAAGCAAATGTCTGTGTTCCTCTCTTCACATCTATCTCTGCAAACCCCCTCACCTCCCCTAAACACCCCAATCCCAACCAAAAAAAATATTTTTTATGGAATCTTGAATCACAGAGTAGCCTCATGGCCCAATATATGGGCAGGCTCTAGCTCTCCAGAAGTTAAATCCAATTGGTCGCAGTCTCTTGATCTTTCTTCAAGACTCTACAAAGGTTTGCTGTTCAAGGATGCACCCGATTTCCAGGGCTCTTTTGGCACAGCAGTAGTGTCCCTACGTCTGGGCCAGAGACCTGGATTCAACTGGTGCGTCATAGCATCCCTGAACAGACTGCTTAGACATATCTGCATCCAATTTCCGTACAAAGAAATTACTATTAAATCTACCCCCACTAATCTAAGGAAAGCCAACTCAACTTCTCTGGGCTCTCTGACCTCATTTTAAATTGTGATATTCAAGCTGAAGCGGCATGAGATTTTGTCTCATAACCAGAGTAAATTTAAGGCCTAACTTTTGTTTGCATTATTTCTTAGTGTCTGGTCTACTCCCACATCCTCTTTGCCTTCAACCAATTACACTTAAGTCTTAAAATGCACCAGACGGTCGACACATCAATCCCTCACTCCAACAGCATATTTTGTCAACTCGCAGCTCTACAGGAATCTGCATTCCTCAGTAAACTTCACAGTGTTCAATTTATCGAGTTAATTGCGAAATCTGGATCACAATGTGCTCTGCCAGTTCACAAGTTTATTTGTTATGATAAGATCAATTTCAAGTCCATCTCCAAATATTTGCAATAATGCTGTCAATCACAATTAATTCAGTTAATGTATAGGGTGTCTGAGATTTAAACTATTAGAATAAAAAGATCAAAGTGTCCGTCAACTAATCTCAGTTTGTAGCTTAGACACAGCAACAGATTTCAGTACCTCCCAACAAAAGGAGACAAAAGCTAGCAAAGCTCCATGCACCTTGTTACTGTTAAAAGGTGAATATTGGTTGAGGACAGGCTTCAGCGCACAATAATTAAACTTCCCAATAATGAAAATCGGCCACAAGATAAAAATTCCGTACGATTGCTGGTAACGGAAATCTTGGATGTTTGAGATGTCACTGCTAAAGTTAGAAAAATTGTCAATTACATTATCATAGAAAATGTTGCAAATACTCAGCCAGGGAGGCAGCAGAGAGAAAGGGCTAACATTTTGATCATACCTACAGCACCCATCTTCTCAGATAGCAAAACCTGGTAAGGCTTCTGGAGGAACCATCTGCACCAGCTTTTCTTTTTGAAAAACAATGTGTTTCTCATTACCACCCCCTTCTGCCTGGCTGCAACGGTCCCTCCATCATTCAATCTTGCTTTCTTCAACTTTAACACGGAAGTTTTCCCTTTCTTTCCCTCTCCCCACTTCATCCCAATTCCTATTCCAAAACACTACTTATTCAGAAATTGTAAAACTAGCTACTTTAATCTGACTGGAGGCCTATGACCATGTGTGTTCCACAGGGATCGATACTGGGTCCACTTTTGTTTGTCATTTATGTAAATGATTTAGTGAGGATGTGAAAGCATGGTTAGTAATCTTGCAGATGACGCCATAATTGGTATAGACCAGACACAGTGAAGAAGCTTATCCAAGATTACAAAAGAGATCTTGATCAATTGGGTCAGTAGGCTGAGGAGAGGCAGGTGGATTTAATTGGGATAAATAAGAGTTACTGTATTTTGGTAAAACAAACAAGGGCAGGACATGCATTCAACCTTTGACATCTTCTGCCCAATGGAAGAGTGTGGAAGACAGCATAACTGGCATGGATGGGGTCTTTGATCATGTTGGTTGCTTTCTCAAGTTAGCAGGAAGTATACATTGAGTCAGACAGCTCAAAGGCTGGTTTGCATGATGAACCAGGCTGGTGTTCATGATTCTGTATGAACGTGATTAATACTGATTAAACTTTACTGTTTTCTCCCCAAAGATGCTGCCCGAATTTAAGGATTAGCAATATTCCTGTTTCATCAGTTAAGCTTGCTACCTTACTGCAACTTAAGTTAGAGTCATTAAGTCATTCAATAAGGGGCCTGTTCCTGTGCTGTGATTTTCTTTGTTGTTTTGAGTTGCTGACTGATTGTGCAATTGGAGCTGAGGGGCTGGGTGTCAATAGTTTAGGGAACTGGTCAATGCAAAAGGTTAAAAAGGTCGATGCATGATCATTCAGGGTTTTAAAGGATTTAGGAGTCTTCTGGAGTTGGGTCAAAGATCAACCATGATGTCATTAAGTGGAAGAACAGTATCAAAAAGGGGACAAAAGGCCTTCTTCTGCACCTATGCTCCAAATGTTGGTCATGTTGACCACTGCAACATGTTTGACGTATGAACACAGCCAATACTGCACTGCCTATCTGAAATGCATCCAAACAACGAACCTGACTTTCAACCAGCACGGTGGGTGTACATGCACCAAAATGGACTCAGTGATTCATCGGACAGCTCACCACCACCACCATCCTCTCCAGCACAATTGGAAGTGGTTAATAAACACTGCCTTAGCCAGCAACAACCAGAACTCAAAAGTATTAAAATAATCTCAGGATTTGGCAGCACAGAAGGCTCTAATGCACTGAGTAATGGAAGTCTAACTTCACTGCCCTCTCTCAGCATTGCATTTAAATCGGAGGCTGAGAAATTGTAGGTGGCATTGGTCCTTAATTGCTCCTTAATTGTGTAAAATCAATGTCATAAGTTAGCTGTAGCTTGTAAATTAAGCTATGCATTAGCTTTCAATCAACTTAGAACCTGTAGTGTCAGTTGGCAGATTGGCCTGTCATGGTCTTCAGATAGATTTGGTAGTTTATATCAGATCCATGTGGCTCAGGTTTCTACTGATCATCAGAGAAAGCAGATGGAAAAAGAAAAGTCCAGTCTTCACAGAGATGACAACCACTATATTAAATAGGATAGCCCACAGTACCTCAATTCTGAGCCTATCAGCAGGAACAGCATGGTGTTGAACCATAATCCACAACCTCACTGCAGTAGAATCTATGTCATTCTTTCACCGGATGTGTGAAGTGTAGTAAAGTGTGGTAAAGCATGTTGGGCACAACAGGCCTGCCAGCCCACCAGCAACAACAATATACTAAACATACAATGCACTCAGCAACTAGGGTTTCTCTGACAGTACAAACTAAATCCACAACCTTTACCACTTAAAAAGATAAAGATAATGGCATCAAAAGCATGGGAATACTCCACCTACAAAGTACCCCTTCAAGTCATTCAACATCATCTTTAGATGTGACCTTATATTGACAACTGCAGAGAGGCAAAGTCCTGGAACATTCCTCAATAGGGCTACTTTTTGTCATTTACATAAATGATTTGGATGTGAACGTAAGAGGTACAGTTAGTAAGTTTGCAGATGACACCAAAATTGGAGGTGTAGTGGACAACGAAGGTGGTTACCTCAGATTACAACAGGATCTTGACCAGACGGGCCAATGGGCTGAGATGTGGCAGATGGAGTTTAATTTAGATAAATGCGAGGTGCTGCATTTTGGGAAAGCAAATCTTAGCAGGACTTATACACTTAATGGTAAGGTCCTAGGGAGTGTTGTTGAACAAAGAGACCTTGGAGTGCAGGTTCATAGCTCCTTGAAAGTGGAGTCGCAGGTAGATAGGATAGTGAAGGAGGAGTTTGGTATGCTTTCCTTTATTGGTCAGAGTATGGAGTACAGGAGTTGGAAAGTCATGTTGCAGCTGTACAGGACATTGGTTAGGCCACTGTTCGAATATTGTGTGCAATTCCTATCGGAAAGATGTTGTGAAACTTGAAAGGGTTCAGAAAAGATCTACAAGGATGTTGCCAAGGTTGGAGGATTTGAGCTATGGGAAGACGCTGAACAGGCTGGGGCTGTCAGAGGCTGGAGGGGTGACCTTATAGAGGTTTATAAAACCATGAGGGGCACGGATAGGGTAAATAGACAAAGTTTTTTCCATGGGGTCGGGGAGTCCAGAACTAGAGGGCATAGGTTTAGGGTGAGAGGGGAAAGATATAAAAGAGACCTAAGGGGCAACTTTTTCACACAGAGGATGGTACGTGTATGGAATGAGCTGCCAGAGGAAGTGGTGGAGGCTGGTACAATTGCAACATTTAAATGGGTATATGAATAGGAAATGTTTGGAGAGATATGGGCCGGGTGCTGGCAGGTGGGACTAGATTGGGTTGAGATATCTGGTCGACATGGATGGGTTGGACCGAAGGGTCTGTTTCCATGCTGTACATCTCCATGACTTCAATGCACTTGCATCATGTGGATTCCATCAGTTCCAAGGCAACTCACCACAACTTTCTCTCTGTCTCCCCCTACTCCCACCTCAGCTCCCTGCCCCCCCCCGACCCCCTTTTATCTGCAGCTCCCCTTGCACCCACCCCAGTCCTGAAGAAGATTTACACCCAAAACGTCAACTTCTCCACCTCCTGATGCTGCCTGGCTTACTGTGTTCCTCCAGCCTCCTGCTGGTCTACCACAACCTTCTCAACAATGCTTGGAGATGAGCAATAAATGCTAGCCCTGCCAGCAATGTATCAGGAGAACTAATTTTAAAGAAAGTATTGTGTTGAAGCATATCCCTTGTACTTTCTCTTCAATTGTCGCATGTCACAAAGCTTCGTAGCTTTCCCCTCAAACATCCTTTAAAAATACAAAACTTGTTCCAAAGAGGCAGCTTTGGACTCCAAACATTAAGTTTTTCTCTCTCCATAAATGCTGCTAGATGTGCTGTGTTTCTCCAGGTTTTTCCTTCAAATAGCATATCCGGACCTTAGTGGGCATGTTGGAAAGCAAACATACTATGAGTAAATAAAGCTGGTCTCCAAAAATGCTCAAAAATATCAAATAATGAAATCAAACCTATGATTATTACTTTTTTTGGATTAGTGGTGCTGGAAGAGCACAGCAGTTCAGGCACCACCCCCACTCTCCTCTAGCTTATCTCTCCACACTTCATCAGGAATAAAGGCAGAGAGCCTGAAGGGCTTTTGACCGAAACGTCGATTTTGCTGCTCCTCGGATGCTGCCTGAACTGCTGTGCTCTTCTAGCACCATTGATCCAGAATCTGGTTTCCAGCATCTGCAGTCGTTGTTTTTACCTATGGTTATTACTGTCAAGACTATTTGAGACACTGCAAGAAAAGCAACCCTGTTCATCTGGAGCTCTGTTTAATAGAGCTTTCATTAACCTACTCCAAACAGCCTTTGTAGTGACAAATGCAGAAAGATTTGAGAAACATTTCTGCATCCAATCTGGGGCCCAAAATGGAAACAAAAGCAAAATACTGTGAATGCTGTACATAGAAAAATGCTGCAGGAACTCAGTAGGTTTGCCAGCATCTGGGGAAGAGAGAAACAGAGTTAATATTCAGTCTGATAGGATTCTACTTAACTCTTCTACACACCAAATTATGCTTTGATATGTGCCAGCACAAAGTGCACTCATGTTTCGAGTACAAAGTCAACCCTTAGTGGTTAGCACTGCTGCCTCACAGCACCAGGGGTCCCAGGTTCGATTCCAGCCTCGGGTGACTGTCTGTGTGGAGTTTGCACATTCTCCCTGTGTTTGTCTGGGTTTCCTCTGGGTGCTCCGGTTTCCTCCCACAGTCAAAAAGATGTGCAGGTCAGGTGAGTTGGCCATGCTAAATTGCCCAATATGTGAGGTGCAGAGGGAAATGGGTCTGGGTGGGTTACTCTTCGGAGGGTTGGCATGGGCCGAAGGGCCTGTTTTGGATCGAATCTAAACACGGATGGTTTTTAAATAAAACTGAGTCCAGACTTCAGATGATCCTTTCTTTCCTGTTGACACACATGGAACTACAGAATGTCCCTCAGATAATGATGTCTGGAGAAGTTTGACAGTCATTAAAATGCAAATAACCTGTCAGCACATATCTTTGAGAAATCATTGAAATGCAAAAGATCCTTCCTGTTTTTAATGGCAGCCTTTCTCCAAATAATTAAGAAACAGATTTCACAACGCTGTTTGCAGACTTTGAGGCTCCAGAGTTGAAATCTAGAGAATGGGTGTGAAGAAATTTGATCACGATGGTATTTGAACAGACAATACTCAGACCCCCATTATTTGGTACTGGGAAAGAAGATGCTCTGGCTACATGACAGAAATGTGGCTTCTGGTAAGGAGACTTTAAACGACACATTTGACAGCAGAGGTGGAAAAAAACATTTAGGAGCAAATATTTAAGCTGGTGAAGGAACAGCACCAGTAGGCAGAGACATGGCCTTGACTTCTTCAGTACAAGAGCAGAGGTAGAATTTCACTGCAGAACTTTGAAACGCACATTGAGTGGGGAGGAACAAGAGAGAAAAAAAAAAATCAGGTCCTGCCAACAGCAAATCATGTTTTGCTAAGATTGCTGATCCTTCCTTCAGAGCACCAAAGGTGACAGGCCTATTTCACTTCAAGATATCACACTGAGGAAACCCAACAGCAAATCCAATAACTGCATGTACCAAATCAGACAATTATCAAAAGCACAGGGAAATGGGCAAAGAAGCATGACCAAAGACTCATCACTCAGTTATCGGGAGTTTGGAAAACTCTCTCATGAGCTATTGATACAGCATAAAATAACACAATCTCATTTAAATATGCACCCCCCAGATTCAATAATTTACTGAGGACCTGATGTACACAAAAGTTTGATGCTTGCGGTTTCATAATTTTAAGTTGTAGCCAATCAACTTTGCAACAATTTTTTAAAAAGCTCTTTAAAATAAAGCAATTAAACTTCACAAAATAGCTGGTGCTTAATGACTTTGCAGACACCAAAAGTGTTATTTCCTCAAATTGAGCATCGGAGGCTGAGGGGTGACCTTATAGAGGTTTATAAGAGGGGCATCGATAAGGTAAACAGACAAGGTCTTTCCGCTGGAGTGGAGGAGACCAGAACTAGAGGGCATAGGTTTAGGGTGAGAGGGGAAAGATATAAAAGTGACCTAAAGGGAAACTTTTTCCATACAGAGGGTGGTACGTGCATGGAATGAGCTGCCAGAGGAAGTGGTGGAGGCTGGTACAATTGCAACATTTAAGAGGCATTTGGATGGGTATATGAATAGGAAGGGTTGAGGGGGATATGGCCCAAATGCTGGCAAATGGGACTATAAACTAGATTTATATACGATGTCTGGTCACCATGGACGATTGGAAGTGCTGTATATCTATAGGACACTATGAGTGGCCTTCTAGGATAAGCAGGAAATTATAAATGCACTAGTGATAGGTTTTTGAATCATCTGTATTCTTCCATGGCATGTGAATATGACTGGCAAGGCCAGGATTTGTTGCCCATCTCAAGTTCCCTCTGAAGTGACCTAGCAAGCCACTCTGAGCAATTCAAGAGCTGACCACATGACAGCAGGTCTGGAGCCACATGTGGACCAAAGCAGGGAAGAATGGCAGATCTCTTTCTCTAAAGGGCACCAGTTGGGTTTCTATGACAACTGGTAGTTTCATGACCTTTCACTATCTTTCAATAGTGGCTCTTATTAAATTTAAATTCCAACCCCAGATATTGTAGCTGGATTTGAACTAATGTTCTCAAACCATTCAGCCTCGGCAGATAATTATTGTTAAACTGGAGCTCTACCCCATTCGACCAACCAAAAACCTCCGGTTTGCTGTGACAGTAGGTGGTAAACCTGTAGAACTCATTGCATGTCTTTGAGAGAGATAAAGATAGGTTCTTGATTATTAAAAGGGGAAATCAAGGGTTACAGGAGATGGCAGGGGAAAGGGGTTGAGAAACACATTCCTGAAGAAGGGCCTGTGCCCGAAACGTCGAATCTCCTGTTCCCTGGATGCTGCCTGACCTGCTGTGCTGTTCCAGCAATAAAGTTTCAACTTTGATCTCCAGCATCTGCAGACCTCACTTTCTCCTCGAAGATTTCAACCTACTGCGAATCCTCTTACAAGGATGCCTTCCTTGAAGAAGCTCTCTGCCTCTCTCTACAAAGATTTCAATGAGTCCCTCTCTCACTGCACACCCCAGGTCATCTCCTCTGCACAGAAGCTCTTCAGCCACATTCTGAAGCAGACTCGTTACCACAGCCATATCTCCTTTCTCAGCACCTGCCTACGGAACCGACTGATCCCCCATGGGCTCCAGATCACCTTCCGACCAACACAATTTGGACCCAACCAGGACTACCAGTACCTGCAACAAATCCGCAGCCTCCAGCAACGGACCTCCCTCCAGATCCTCCACTCCACGCTTGCAGCCATGCGCCGCTATCTACATTCCCTGCAACTCGACCTACCCCAGCTCAGGACAACTCTCTCACAGACCTGTAAAGGACCTCTACTGTTCTTCATTTACAGAAGGATCCATAAACTAAACAAACAGTTCTTTCTAGCCATATCGGAAATTAAAGGCAGTAAGTACCAAAAACTTTCATGCACTTACCCCCAAACTCCGGATTCCTCAACCGTTCCAGAAACTTCCATCGGCCTCCAAAACCAGTCCGACGCCATTACACACGCGGCCGCTACAGCGCCCGCGGCAATAGCCTCAGACGCCGCCGACGATGACGTCACTGCCGCCCCCACCGACCTCGCAACCTTCATGATCGCGGCCCAAACAACCGCCTCCGGGATCGCCGCACAGACAACCTGCTCTGCGATCGTCATGAAGACAATCGCCAACAGATTGGCGACCTCCGCGGCTATGGGGAAGAACTCTGTCTCCGTGGTCGCCGCAGCTACTTCCGCCCCCAGTGACGTCAGCAACCTACATTTGGACCACATCGCCGCATGTGTCTCCGCCCCCCCCGCCGCGTTCCGTCACCACACCTAACCCCACCCCCCCGTCGCGTTCCGTCACCACGCCTAACCCCGCCCCCCCGCTGCGTTCAGTCACCGCGCCTAACTCCGCCCCCACGCCGCGTTCCGCCACCACGCCTAACTCCGCCCCCCGGCCGAGTTCCGTCACCGCGCCTAACCCCGCCCCCCCCGCCGGTCTCCATCACCATGTCCAACTCCGCCCCCACGCCGACCTCTGTCCCCGCCCCCAGACCTAACCCCGCCCCCACATCCAGCTCCAGTCCCACACCAGGTCCTAGCTCCCCGCCCTGCCGTGTGTTCACCATCCCTCCAGACTTGCCCCTCTCTGAGGATGAAAGATCAGTCCTCAGCAGAGGTCTCACCTTCGTTCCCACACGTTCTCGGGTCAATGAATTCAATACACGGAGTGACATCGAACAATCCTTCCGCCGCCTTCGCCTCCGTGCCTTCTTCTTCAATCAAGACTCTCGCCCACCCTCTGACGACCCCTTCTCCCACCTCCAACACACCCCGTCCACCTGGACACCCCGTGCTGGCCTCCTACCTGCCCTCGACCTCTTCATAGCAAACTGCCGCCGCGATATTAACCGCTACCTGAACTCCCACACCCCTCCCACCCACTCCAACCTCTCACCCTCGGAACGCGCAGCCCTCCACTCCCTCCGTTCCAACCCCAACCTCACCATCAAACCAGCTGACAAGGGAGGCGCAGTAGTAGTTTGGCGCACTGACCTTTACACCGCTGAGGCCAAATGCCAGCTCGCAGATACCTCCTCCTACCGTCCCCTTGACCATGACCCCACCCCCCACCACCAAACCATCATCTCCCAGACCATCCATAACCTCATCACCTCAGGGGACCTCCCATCCACTGCCTCCAACCTCATAGTCCCACAACCCCGCACCACCCATTTCTACCTCCTGCCCAAAATCCACAAACCTGACTGCCCCGGACGACCCATCGTCTCAGCCTGCTCCTGCCCAACCGAACTCATCTCGGCATACCTCGACACGGTCCTGTCCCCATTAGTCCAAGAACTCCCCACCTACGTTCGTGTCACCACCCACGCCCTCCACCTCCTCCAGGATTTCCGCTTCCCCGGTCCCCAACGCCTCATCTTCACCATGGACATCCAGTCCCTGTACACCTCCATCCCCCATCACGAAGGACTCAAAGCACTCTGCTTCTTCCTTTCCCTCCGTACCACCCAGTACCCTTCCACCGACACCCTCCTTCGACTGACCGAACTGGTCCTCACCCTGAACAACTTGATTCCTGAAGAAGGGCCTGTGCCCGAAACGTCGAATCTCCTGTTCCCTGGATGCTGCCTGACCTGCTGTGCTGTTCCAGCAATAAAGTTTCAACTTTGATCTCCAGCATCTGCAGACCTCACTTTCTCCTTGAGAAACACAGCAGCCATGAATCGAATGGTGGAGCAGATTCAATGGACTGATTGGCCCAACTCCGTTCCTATATCTTAAGGAGAATTGTGCACTTCCAAATGGAAGATTGACTTTTATCTGCAAGTGTTGAAATCATAATTAAGAATAGCTCTGATATAGGAAGTCACGTTGTAAGCATTTACAGAAAGAATGCTATGATAATGGAACATGTCAGGAAACATACACACATGGAAATGCAGTCAGCTTGGCTTGTGAAATGCATGACACACATCCATTACCAGCCGACTACTATTTAAACACAAGCAGTCCAGTAAGAAAACTCCGACAACAGAATGACTAATGTTGCTGTTATGCATCATTTCCTTTTTTAAAGTTCACTGTGCTACGACAAGGACCAACGTAACTGAATTGTGTTCTGTCAGCACGAGGGGATGTACGTCTCTTATGGAGGGCCAAATAAGGCAATAATTAAAATTTAACAAGTAATCAGGTCTTTCAAACAACAAAAGATGCCACAATTAAAATGTATCTCAGTTTTCTACACGCTGTCGCTTGGAGGAGGTTTTCACCTCCATTAACTTTCTGCTGCTCCCCACCTGAAAAAGGCTTCCTTTTTTACTTGGTGTACAAAATACTTCAGACAGTTATTTATTGATGTACTGTTATTGTGCAAGGTTCAGCTGATTAGCAGTTATACATTTAGGTCTTTTCTCAGATACTCGCACGGTTCTCCTTCCTCAAGTCACCATGTGACTTTTCATCTCCAGTGATTTCAATATCCATTTTAATTCATCACATTCACCCTTTCCTCAATTCACATTCCTCTTATCCTTCCTTCATCTCTCCCTCCATGGACACTACTCTTTGACCCTGCCATCCTACCAAACCATAGATAAAATTACTGATTTTTTTTTGCTCTCCACCCATATTCAGATTCCCCCTTCCAGCTTTGTCCCTGGGGTAAGAGTATTAAAAAAAGTAACCCCATATGCAGTTAAATTCTCAACTCTCTACCACAACAATTCTACAGCTAACTCCACCTTCAATGCCCCATCCCATGAAATGAGAAGAGAGTAATGCATTTAAATGAGAGTAATGCATTTAAATGAGAGTAATGCATTTAAATGAGAGTAATGCATTTAAATGAGAGTAATGCATTTAAATGAGAGTAATGCATTTAAATGAGAGTAATGCATTTAAATGAGAGTAATGCATTTAAATGAGAGTAATGCATTTAAAAGTCCATGAGCTCAGAACATTAAAAAAGAACAGGCATAGCCATTCACCAGCAAATCTGGCTGGTTTCCCCCCCCCACCGCCCACACACGGTGCTGCTCTCATCTAATCTCAGGATCATCCTTGAATGTAAAGAATCTTATTTTCTTTTGCATTCTGCCAGTTGTCTTAAACTTCTCTTTCCACCTCCACCATCCCCAGCTCCAACAAGCGCACAAATTTGTGAATTTCGTTGTTCCCAAAACTTAGGTCAGTCGATCAGCTCTCTGACATCTCTCTCCCTTTTACTCATTTACCTGGCTGAGCTACTTGTAAAAGGTTTCCCATCCTTTTAACTTCCATGTGCTCTCTCATCTCCTCTCATGCCTTCTCGAATCTCAATTTGTCCACAAGACCTACCTCTTTCCCTCTCAATTCTACTTCCATTAAAACTACAATCGAACTTCTCTTCCTGGCTCAGATCAGCTGACGGTGTTAATGGCTCTCCCCCTTCAGGTTCTGTATACATTCCCTTCACAATCTGCCAACAGCACCTTCTCTGCTGGAGGGGTGGGGGGGTGGGAAGAGGGGGAGACACACGAGAGGGGAAGACACGAGAAGAAGGAGAGAGACACACGAGAGGGGAAGACACGAGAAGGAGAGAGACACACGAGAGGGGAAGACAGAGAAGGAGAGAGACACACGAGAGGGGAAGACACGAGACACACAAAAAAAAGCCATTGACCTGTCTGTCGAATGTCGAGACGTATTGCTGCTTCCAAATTTCAGGCCACTTTTTCAGGATTTGTTTGAATCAATTAGTTTTCTTCCATGCCACTGTACCAAGATGGTTCTTAGGCAAGTCACATAACCTGAAATTTCTGACTACACCGCCATCTTGTCCAGGAATGTTGATGGAGGTAGCCTAGGGGCTGGGGGCTCATCCGCTTTTCTTTTTTAATTCTCTTCCCCCTTCTTTCTCAGTCTTCCTGGGGACAGCTTGGACAGCATCAGCAGCAGCGAGGTACATGGCCTGTTGGGAGTCAGTGGAGGGAAGCTGGCTTGGGCGCAGTGCCCAACGCAGGACCTGGCACTTTCAGTGTCAGCTGCATTTCAGAGATCAGCCCAGTGCAGACTCCGGGTGGCACTGTAGGCAAAGTGGCTCCGAATAGCGCCAAGTCTGTCCCAGTGCCTGTGGGGCAACAAAGGGACTAGAAGCCAGCCGACTGCTTGATGCTAGTATTAGTCTCAGCATCGGGGTGGAAGAGTCCGGATTCAGGCCCATGGCTAAACACTTAAGGGCAGTCATGTTGAACTTCTTGTTACTTAAAAATGTATTTGTGGAATGTGGGCCCTGCAGGCTGGCCAGCACTTCTTGCCCATCCCTTGTGCCACATAGATCAGACGTAAGTCACCGATCTGCTGCGGCTTGATCCACAATGCCGCTGGAGAGGATTTCCAGGATTTTGACCCAGCAACTGTGAAGGAACTGTGAGGTATTTCCAAGTCAGGACAGTGAGTGGCTTGGAGGGAAACCTGAAGGTGGTGGCGTTCCCAATGTATCTGCTGCCCTTGTCCTTCAAGGTGGAAGTGGTCATGGGTTCAGAAGGTGTTGCCTGAGGATCTTGTGGACAATTCTGCAGTGTATTGTGTAGATAGTATACAGTGCTGCTGCTGAGCATTGGTGGAGGAGGGAATGGATGCTTGTGGGTGCAGTGCCAATCACGCAGGCTGCAGAGATGCCCTGGAGTTGAAATCACTGACTTCTGACAACCACGACTATCTTCCTTGGATGCCCCGACATCCAAATAAAGGGCTGTTACTCTCACTTCATCCCTGGAATTCAGCTCTTTCGCCCATGTTTGAAGCAAGCCTAGAGCTGAGTGACCCTGGTGGAACCCAAACTGGGCGTCACCAAGCAGGTGCTGCTTGATAGCACTGTAAACATCTTCCATCGCTTTACTGATGATAGAGAGTAGACTGATAGGTGGTAATTGGCTGGATTGGATTTGTCCTACTTTTTATAAACAGGTTTTACCTGGGCAAGTTTAAAATCGGGTATTTGCCAGTGTTGTAACTGTACTGGAATAGCTTGGCTAGGGGAGTGGCAGGTTTTGGAGCAAAGTCTTCAGTAGTTTGCTGGAATGTTGTCATGGTCCCTTGGCCTTTGCAGTATCCAGTATCTCCACCCGTTTACTGATATCATGTCGAGTGAATCAAATCAGCTGAAGACAGGTATCAGTGATCCTGGGGACCATGAGAGGAGGCCAAGATGGATCATTCACTTGGCATGTCTAGCTGAAGACTGTTGTAAATGCTTCAGCCTTATCTTTTATACTGATTAGATTACTTACAGTGTGGAAACAGGCCCTTCAGCCCAAGTCCACACCGACCCACCGAAGTGCAACCCACCCAGACCCATTCCCCTACATTTACCCCTTCACCTAACACTATGGGCAATTTATCATGGCCAATTCACTTAACCTGCACATTTTTGGACTGTGGGAGGAAACTGGAGCACCCAGAGGAAACCCATGCGGACACAGGGAGAATGTGCAAACTCCACACAGTCAGTCGCCTGAGGCAGGAATTGAACCCGGGTCTCTGGCGCTGTGAGGCAGCAGTGCTAACCACTGTGCCGAACTCTTCCATCATTATGGAACCTTCTCCTTTATTTTTCTACCTTTATGATTCTCTGCCTTAAGATGGCACCAGAGAGTGGCATCATTATACAAATACATGGAAAAGTGTTGTAACAAGTACACATGACAACAAATAAACATCAATAACTATCAATCCTCATTCCTCTCGAGTAGCCTGAAGCTTATGACATGGTGAGCACACCATCCACTTCCAATGTCTCGACTGCCCACCAACTGAGTACTTTCATCTTTAAGAAACAAAACAAACACTCATTCACAGCATATGGACTTTGCTGGTTGGTTCAGAATTTATTGTCCGTTCCCTTCAGAAAGGTGGTGACAAGCTGCCTTCTGCAGGCCATTTGCTGCAATGAGACCCACAGTGCCATCAGGATGAGAGTTCACGGACTTTGAGTCAGCGACAGAGAAAGAACAGTGATATTTCTCCAAGTCATGATGGTAATCGTTTGGAGGGAAACTTACAGGTGATGGCATTCCCAAGTACCCTTGCTTAGCTAGATAGTGGTGAATGTGGCTTTGGAAAGGGTTAAAGAACCTTGTAAAATTTTTGCAATACAATTTCTAGACTGTACACACTGCCGCTACCAAGCATCGGTGGTGGAGCATGTGGATGTTTGTGAATGTGCTGTCATCCATGCAGGCTGCTTTATCCTGGATGGTGTCAAACTTTATTATTATTGTTTATCCAATCGTAAGCAGAGAATTGCCTGCAATGGTTCCTCTTTCTATTCCACATTTGCCTCTGTTATCTTCCAACAATGTGCCCTGGACTACTTCTGTTTGTCATCTGTAAGCTGCCAATCAGCAACATCAAAAAAAAAAGACAGCATTCATTTTCACACGTATGTTAACACCACCAGGTTCTAACTCATCCCAACTTGCTAGACCTTTCTACTATTACTTAAGTGCAAGTTAGCTTGGCCCACCTACTTAATGAAAACCAAAGCTATTGTTTCCATTCCCTACTGTGACCTCACTCCCTAGTTCACTGCCCCTAGCAACTGAGGCCAAATCAGACTGTTCGCAACCTTGGTGCCGTATTTGACCTGAAGAGGAGTTTGCAACCCTAACTTCAAACATAACCAAGGTCTCTTTATCCACTTCCTTTGCCTGTCTGTAAACTCCTTTGTTGAAGTATTTGGAGGTGCTGAAGCTGATTTCCTTAAATTCCAGGAGCAATAATTACTGTTTTATAAACTGTTGCATTGTTTTAGAACATTGGAGAAAGATAGTTTTAAAGTGCTGCTGTTTTTAATCTGAGGAAGAGGGGCAAAGGCAGAGACCATATGGTCAGTGAGAGTGAGAGAGAGAGCGCGCAAGAGAACCCTAAACTGCAGTCCGACACAGCAGTGAACATGCAGAGCTACTGCCTTTGCTGTTCGAGTTAGAGCATATCTGGACATCGGAGTGCATCTAAGAAAAATGAACAAGGATGTTGCCAGGATTGGAGTGTTTGAGCTATAGGGAAGAGGCTGAATAGGCTGGGGCTGTTTTCCCTGGAGCGTTGGAGGCTGAGGGGTGGTTTATAAAATAATGAGAGGCATGGGCAGGATAAACAGACAAGGTCTTTCCCCTGGGATAGAGGCATCCAGAACCAGAGTGCATAGGCTCAGGGTGAGAGGGGAAAGATTTAAAAGGGACCAAAGGGGCAATTCTATCATGTAGAGAGTGGTGCATGCCGCCACTTAGTCCATTGGCCCATCTGATCAAGATCTTGTTGAATTCTGGAGGTAAATTTTCTTCACTGTCCACTACGCCTCCAATTTTGGTGTCATCTGCAAACTTACTAACTATGCCTCCTATGTTCACATCCAAATCATTTACATACATGACAAAAAGTAGTGGATCCAGCACCAATCCTTGTGGCACACCACTGGTCACAGGCCTCCACTCTGAAATGTTGTATGTGAAACTGGTTTCACTTCTGCCTGGAAGATTCTTCCTATTTTCATTACCAGGAATTAAATTAATTTGGCTCCCAGTTGTAAAAACTGCTCTTTGCAAACAGACGAAACAGTATTTTGCCAATTTGTTCTTTTTTTTCCCCCCCCAAAAAGCATAACTTCTACCAGAACAAAGTTTCATAGCATGCTGCCACCTTATTGAAATGATTGAGCATAAAAAAAACACGTGAAAAACTGAACTGCTGCTAATATTCTGACCTATGAAAATTGGATAGAGATAACAAAAATGGAAACTTTTAGAAGTTTCCATTTGTTGAACAGCTAATTTTACTGAACCAAGATGTGATTTGCCAGGAAGAGAGTACTTGGAAACGGGGTTTTTCAGGCGAGTGATGTGTAACAAGTGTTGTGCCACAGGATTGGTTTACAGTTAGATGTGATTTCTGTAAGGTCAATACGGTCTTTAACATTTCTAGGTAAGCACCGTGATCTATCCCTTGGAATCTGTCTTACTCATTGACATGCAACTATTCTGAAGTGTCCAAAATATCCCCCAAAATATTTAGAATGCGTCTATATTGATCTTTGAACCTCATGTGTCAATTTGCTTAAGCCAATTCTGCATTCGTGGGCTTATTTCAATTTCTATCAAAATGAACTCCTTTCTCAAACTAAAAATGCAGAATTGAATCATATTATGGCTACTGCTCCCTAGGGACACCTTCACTGTGAGCGTAGTTGATCATATCCATTGCACTCATTTTCCAATCTTTTCGGTTTAAAAAAAACAGGGAACAGTAGACTGTGCAATTGCAGGACAGGTAGCCTCACCTCAGGGTAGGATATTTGTCATTTCTTAACATTGGGCTGTGCATCTCAAATTTAATATTGCTATAAAAATAAAACTAGAAAAGTATTCCTGAGATGGATCATCTGCATTGGCTTTACTTTATAAGTGTATTTAAAAGATGCTTAGCATGCCAACAAATACTTCACGCACCATGATGGACAAAACCACTTATTTTCACAGTACTACAGCCACAAATAAGCAGCAACAGGAAAGTATTGAACATTGAGTACCATGTTCCTAACTTTATTGCTGTCCCATTGAAACAGCATTTAAGCATACCCACACACCCATTTTGAGCTAGAACTTTCCAAGTGAAAATTCCATGAATGCCAAAAATTAAACCAAAATAGAAGTACCATAAAGCCACAGCAGAAACACAGACTAATACTTAGGGCATCATGCTGACAGAAGACGATCAAAAAGCACAAAACCTCAATGAGCAGAAAATTTGAAAATATGTACTTTTGCTCGGAATGGAAACTGACCAGGTACTGGTCATCCCAATACAACATTCGCATTTTCTTTGGAGGAATAGGTAGTTTCAGGTTTGTTTGAGTCTTAAATCTTGCTTTGCTTCAACGTTGCTCCATTTTAATGGTGATGCTAGGCCATGGCCATCTACTGAACCTTCTTTTTGAGGGACACAAAAACAGTCCAAACGCTTATGGGAAGTGCATCATGTGCTATTCCCAAGAAGGAAATGCAAATCCATAGGCAAATAGGAAATCATGTACAACAGTATTAGTCTGAATCAATTTGAAAATTGAAAGCTGACAGCACACAAAGAAAACTATCTGCATTATTGAAGTTCCTCCTCCCAGAGATCATTTCATGAATATTTTTTGCAACCTCAACTTTCCTAGACTGCAGTGCTCAGAACTGGATGCAATAATCCAGTTGAGGTCAAACCAAATGTTGCACAGGCTTATCATTAAGTTATGTTGCTTATCTATTTGTTTTCCTATTTATACGCCCAGGATTCTGTAAGCTTTATTTTAAAAAAATAACTCTTCCCAAACCTTACCTTCGATTATGGTATACATAACTCCAGATTGCCTGTTGCTGCATCAATTTTCACCTCACATTTCTCTGCATTAAATTTTATCTGCTACTTGTTCTCACATTTCAACTAGCTTTTTTCATTTTGGAGTTTAACACTATCCATTCAATTAGCCACGGTGCATAAACTAAACTTTACTTAGAAGCCTGTGATGTGGCACTAACTAAAAGCCCATATACATCACAAACAGATTAGCCCATCAACCCTTTTGTGTTAAGTTCTGCGATTTGTTGTAGTGATTTAAACATCAACAACAAATCTGTGCAGACTTTCCTCAATTGTACAGCATGGAAACAGATCCTTCGGTCCAACTCACCCAGATATCCTAAATTAATCTAGTCCCATTTGCCAGCATTTAGTCCATATTCCTCAAAATCCTTGCTATTCATGTACCATTCAGATGCCTTTTAAAATGTTGTAATTGTACCAGTCTCTACATGAAGAAGTTGCTCCTCTGGTCTTGTTTAAATTTATCCCCTCTCACCTTAAACTATGCCCTCTAGTTTTGGACTCCCTAACCTTGGGAAAAGATCTTGGATACTCACCTATCCACGCACTTTATGATTTTATAAGCCTCTATAAAGTCACCCTTCAATCTCTGACACTCCAAGGAAAACAACCTATTCAGCCTCTCCCTATAGCTCAAACCTTCCAACCCTGGCAACATCCTTGTAAATCTTTTCTGAACCCTTCCAAATTTCACAACATCTTTCCTATAGCAGGGAAACCAGAATTGAACATTATCCAATGTCCAGTTCATCCATAACATGACCTCCCAACTCCTGTAAATCATTGCACTGATGGATATAGGCAAGCATATCAAATGCCTTCTTCACTACCCTGTCTACCTACAACTCCACTTTCAATTAACTATCAACCTGTACCCCAAGGTGTCTTTGTTTGGCAACACTCCCAGTTAAGTGTACAAGTCCTAATTCGCCAAAACAAATGCAGCGCCTCACATTTATCTGAATTAAACTCCCATTTTCTAGAACCTTCTGCTTTAAGGCTCGATCTCAATTTTGTTATCCATATGACACCTTTCTCCTTCATCTCTTTGGTCATCCAAACAACCCAGGATTTGTTTTCCCTTCTTTTTCCTATTGCACCTGAACTTTGTCCCTTTTAAAGGCAGCCGATTATTCCATTACAATTTTGACTGCCAACCTTTGACTCTAAATGACTTGGTACAGAATTGCTCTCATCCCACTGAGGGTTTGCCCTTCTCCAAACAATTTTATTCTGTATTGTTCCTTATCCTTCTATCATATAGGCTGAAGTTAGCTGCTTCAGTCCCTTTCTCCAACTCCCCATCTGAAACTTGAATCACTCATTGAAATGCTGCAGAAAATTCCCTCAGCACACACTGGAAACTCTTGCCAGTGTCTGCCCTTTACATTATTACTTTCGCAGTCTATGTATATGACTAAAGTTTCCATAGTAGTGACTTGATAACTGTGCATATCTCTGCAATTTCCTTGCAAATTTGTTCCTTCATATCTATTGCCCTAGTTGGTGTACATCATACACACAGTAATGTAATGGTGCCTAGTGTTTCTTCCGTTCCAATCAAATAGATTCTAGTCCTAGAGGCATCTCGAGAATTGCAACATTTTCCACTTTAATACTGGCAAACTTTTTCCCTCCTCCTTTCCTCAGTCCTTAACTTTGGTTTCCATTAGCCACCTGATGTAATCCTCACACTCTGAAGTGGCACAACTATGGCACATACCTTTTTCATCAAGTCTTTAGCTACTTGGGAGTCACAGAATGTTGCAAAGCAGACAACTTGATACATAGCAACAGGTGCTGAAGCTTTCCTTCAGAGGAACCACCAAGATTAAAAACTTATCCTCCTTCACACTCCCAAAAGGCATTTTAATTTCTGTTCCCTACAACTCCACCCTCACCCTTGACCTCAAACTCCTTGTTAACGCAACAGGTGATGCCACGAGTGGTTTCTACAGCATGTAACACACTTCAGAGATGCACATGATTTCCTTTAAGTGTTTCTAATAATTTTCTTTGCACATCTTCACCTTCACGAATTCTTTCCTCAGGCTGGGTCATGTCATTTGTCACTTGTTCTTGGCCATAGTTTGGTTGCTGCTTGGCTACTTCTTTTTGGAGGTCCAAGGAGACCCTCCTGCTGGTTGACACTGCAATCCAAGAGTTCTCCCTCCTCTTGGATAGCAGCATGTCAATCATGGCTGGCCTGCTAGCATTTCCACCTCTCTCACTCCGTGGTGAGTGGGGAGGGGGATGACTGCTCGAGTTTGACCAAGCTCAGCAGCTCTCCAGTCTCTCCCCACTGGCCACGGTCAACCGCAGGACCACAGCACCTCCAGCTGCCAGGCTTAGCACTGGCAAGGGTCCAGACTGGTTGGGAAGTGTAATGTCATCATTTCCATGGGCTGTGGGGTGGGGGGTTCTCAGCAGATTGTGGGTCCCCTGGTACAAATTCCTATCAGCACCATGGCACAAGGATAGGCTGGCACAGGAAGCAGCCTCAAGTCATGACACTATTTCAGGCCACAATAAAATAAACTTAATTCACTGTTAAATGGGATGACATTAAATATGAACGCCTTGCGCAAGCTAATCATAAAGCCTGAATTCAAGTACTCACGACTGCAAAATCCTTGGGTCAACCAAGACACACTGCAGTAGTATAAGATACACAACCAGGTCACACTGGACAGTACTCCAGGTTACTAGCAGCATAACCACATTCAAGCACTGTGTCAGAACTTAAACATCACAACTATAATACATTATTATACATGTCACTCATGCAAGTATACCTGGTTGCATTGATACAACAGGTAAAGACTGTTGTATCACACCACTAAACTAAGCTCCACTGAGCATATTATTCAATCTAGGAAATTATTTTACAAAATCTGACAGTCTGGTACCTTTGTGCCACAAGTTATATTGAGATCAGAAGCTCTAATGCGATGGAAGCAAATAAAGTGTTATATTCACTGGAGTAGAAGATTAAAGCAATTTGATAAAACTATTTAGTCTTGTAATTCACCAAGGCTCATCAGTCAATACCTTCCAAACCCACAATTGCTACTATCTAGAAAGACAAACATAGCAGATCTGTGGGGACACCACCAGCTATACATTTTTTTTCCAAGCCCCTCATCATCCCAACTTGGAAATAGATTGCCTTTCCTTCAGTACCAGTGGGTAAAAACCCTGGAACTCCCTCCCCCAAGGCAAATATTTGTACACCGACAGCAATTGTGTCTCAGGAAAGTCATTCATTACCATCTTCTCAAGGATATGAGAATGAATGGTGACCCAGCCAAAAAATAAGATAAAATCGCATACCTCATGAATGATTGAAACAAAAAGATTTTGGCAAGATAAAACTCAACACCACAGTAGTTTCCTAATCCTTCAATAGGGTACCCAATATCTCACTGACCAGATTATTTTACACCTAGCAGACAGACATTCTCTGCCTTCCTGAGGACAGCTTGTAGTACTGGCCCTAGCTAGTTCTATCTCCTTATGCTACTGGGTCTACACAGCTAACAAGTCATCAGACTGGCCCACAGCTGAGTGCAGGAATGCCTGTATTTGGGTGGCCAAGTCTCACGTTCAAATCCACAAAGCCAATCCCAGCACAGTATTACTGTGGGCCACCCGACTTCAAGTCAGTGAAGTAACTATCACTTTTTGCTTTGTCTTTTGCATGGGGAAAGAAGGGTGAAGAATAAGCCAGCCTTCCATGAAGCTTGCCTCCCACTGTTAATATGGTATAGGAGGAGGCCACCCTGGTCAAATCCAAGCTGGGTATCTGCTTAACTCCAGTAAATGCCATTCACACACACAAACCCCAAAGTCCTGCATGTTTATTTCCTTCAAGTGCCCATCCAATTGTTTTTTGAAGTCACTGATCATCTCTGCTTCCATCACACTCACAGCAAGTTCAGACTATTTCCCTGTGTCAAAACATCCACGTTCACCCTTACATCCCTTGCTCAAAACTTTCCAACTATTGCCTAGCACTAATACCATCAGCAAACTGAAACACAGTTTCTTTATTTCCGTTACATTAACCTAGGACACCAGGAGAATTTTGGTTTACTCCATCTGATCAGGCAAATAAGTCCTAGGTTAACATCTTACCTGAAAGACAACATCTGATAGGACAACATTTTCCTCAGTAAGTGTTTCAATAGAAGCATTATAGTAAATATATTCAGATAAAAATGGAGCCAGAGAAAGGCCAATCATAAATAAACACTGAAAACTTCCTTCCGAGAATGAGGAAAATGCAACATCTAAAGGAGCTCCCACAGCACTCAGTCAAAAGCTTTAATGGGTACAACTACACAAAGGTAATAGGCAACAGCTATTACTTGCAGGCTACCAACGATTAAGAATGGGAGCAGGGCTATTAAGTCATTGTAGTTATATTATAAATCTATTGCAATTCACAAACCTACAAGTTCATACTTAGCTCAGAAGCACTATACAAGAATTAAGATACATAATTCAATTTATGCTAAAACACAGAGCAAAGATCTTGGTTAAAAGTCAACTTCACCTCTCGCATCACAGACCAATACCAACTGGATGGCTGTTTCCAGCATTGCATTTTTATTTTAGATTCCCAGTGCCCAGCTAATTTTGACTTTGTTCTTGGTTAAACATCTCTTAATAATGAAAAATAAAATTTAAACCAGTTAGAAAGATAGAGTGAGACAACATGTACAATGAGGTTGTCCAGTGATTTAGGCCAGAATACAGCACAGCAGGGATGTTCCTTCAATGCCCAGTCAATCATGTTTTGGTCTCAACTGTGATCTCTGCAGGGTGGAGGTAAAAACAAACCGGAAGCCATTGCACAGACTCAGCTCAAAAACAGTTCATGAAGTTTTGGGAGCAAATCAAAGTTCCCTTTTGGTCACAGGAAGTGGAGTCCAGTGAAACCAGAAAGGGTAAGGAAAGAAAAACAGAAGTGCTGGATTTGGATTCGGAGATGCCGGTGTTGGACTGGAGTGTACAAAGTTAAAAATCACACACAACACCCAGTGCTGGCTGTGCAGGAGGTCAGAGAAAATAAACAGATTCAAGGAATAAACTGGACTAATCTCAGACTTGCTGTGTATTTCCAGTATTCAAGTTTTCTGCAAAGATTTTATTTCTCTTTACATTTAAATACAGTACAATAAAACAAAAATGTGGCTTATGGTCCAGATGCCAAATACCATTAGCAATAACTAAAACTGACAAAGAATTGGTAAGGAAAAGCACAGTTATACAGTTTAAGATCCTTGCTTTATGAAATAGTGCAAGGCAAATCGGATTGTCAAGTCAATAAAGTGGCATCAACACAGGCTATGGATTCAGCCTTTAGTTTTTACAGGAGGGCAAGAAAAGAAATATATTCAGGAAAATAAAAATAGTACATGATTGGGTATGTTTATAAAGTGCTAACCTTTGATTTGGTTAAAAGTGGTTTCTACTTTGCTTGATACTATAGTTGCAAAACCAATCCAAAGTCAAGGCCAAACTTGACTGCAAAGAAGCACAGGCACACTCCCAGGAGGGAGAACAGAGATTACACTGACATTTGACACCACACGATGAGCAAGACCAGTTTGCTATTGAAGTGTCAAGGGAGGCCTCTTGGAAAAATTTAAAATCCAATTCCAATAAAGTTAAATGTTCACAAAAAATGTGAACACTGTTGCTCATGCTTTTTAAACATTTTAACACTCACCTGATGGGGGAAGGAGTGGCACATATGTACTATGCGCAAGCAAAATTACTTTCTGGGCCAAAGAATCACAGATCTAATCGGGGAGTATAATATGGGAAATTCTGGCTGGAATTGACACTGCAGCTCCTGGTCTGTGATGTGCAAATACAGGAAAAATCATTTTAAAGCTATTAACAAAATTAAAATCAAACAAAGTAAATACCACTTTGCACCAAAACAAAAGTTAGAACTTTATAAACATCTCTTCCATCTCCTGAATATAATAATCAAAATACAATCACTCTTATTGCCTTTCTGTAATAACTAAAGGCTGAATGTACAACCTGCGTTGATCTTTCTTCCATGTTTCATCAGAGATGTTTATGAAATATTGCATGGCACAAGTGCCTTTGACCACAATACAGAGCTTTTCCTCATCAATCCTGTCAGCATTAGTATGTTAATACATGAATTTAAGGAAAAAAAACAGATACATGAAAATTAATTCTGAACTATCAAGAAATACTGAAAACACCCAGCAAGTCTGGCAACATCTGAGGAGAGAAAACAGAGTAAAATGTCTCAGGTCAAGGATCTTTCTTGAAACTGAGCTGAAATCAAAACAACATTGCCTCCGAATTATCAAGTTATCTTTATTGTGGGAAATAGACTTCAACTTCCAGCTTGCATTCAAGTTTGTGTTTACCAGTACTACTGAGTTACATTACACTTCTGGGACCAATGCAAAGGCAATGTCTGTAATAAAGCCATATGTGCCAACACAAACCATTCCACTTCACAATTATTTGTTACAAAGTGCTTTCAGAGTCTCAACAGAAGATATTCTACAAACATGCTTTTTTTTAAAAAAAAGTCTTAGTTTAGAAGTACATGCCAAACTGGACAGTGTAAACACCTAGAAATACAAGACAAACTATAAAGACGCCACAAGATGGTAAAAGGTCCTTCAGCCCATCATGTCCATGCTGATCATTAAATACCTACCATTCCAATGCAATTTTCCAGCTCTTGGTCGATAGCCTTGTATACTAAAGCATTTCAAATGCTCATCTAAATACATTTCAAATGCAGAATATGACACGTCATTGTGTATTGACTCTAGATCTCCCACTAATAGCCTTGCACCTTATTGGAAAAATTAAGGAGGCACAATTACTTGCCAAAGCTTGGTAAAAACTACTCATACGGACACAGCAACAGGGAGCAGGACTGTACCGGTGCTATAATTTTAACATATTTGTATTATACTGAAGTCAGCGTTAACCAATGCCAAACCAATCCCAGGAACAGCTTTAATACTCATCTCTATAAACTGTTAGCTATGCAAACCTTTTTAAAAAAATCATTTTATACTGGGATATAGTGTCTACGTTGCACCGTTTAAAAGGAAGAAATGTAAAAGACTCTGCTCCAGCAGATTAAACATTTAGCCTTTAAATGGATTTAGCTTATTTCAAAAAAATAAAAACGTGACCCCTGGTTTTTCACTCCTTGACTGCTCTTAGCCAGTAGCGCTGGCAGTACCTACTTCAGGATGCCCTTGGCTCAAAATTTTAAAGAAAACATGAGGACTGTTCTCAGCACATCATTGTTCAATGGACTCAAATTTAATCATGTGATCATGACCATAGGTGCCATGCCAACATGATAAAATGAGTTTAGTTCCAAACTTTTGTGATCAATTAAATGAATCTTGGGGCTTGCACATGGAAAATATCTAGTCAGACTTTGTCCCTACTGCCAACATCCTTTCTAAACACTTCAGTCCTATCCAAAGGGCTGAAAACTTGAAAAACAATTTCCCCAATCCAATATTATTGTTGCCCTGATCCATGGACTAGAGGATAAATTTAAAGACAAACTGCTTTAATGTTAATAACCTGCAGCACAGTATATACTTTAACAGCAATAAGACAACCATCTGGTAATTACAAAAAACCTGAAAGGTGAAATTAATGCCATCTTTAAACCCAGCTCAATAATTAGTCAAACGGAGTCTTTAAGAAGGTACAGTACATTGTTGTGGCAGGGTTTATAAGACAGGTCATAAGTTTGGTTCACATTTGTTTGGTTCACAAATTACTCTCCAATACAGCAGTCTGTTCTGCATTTGTGGCACAGGAAGAACATGGGCTGAGAAACGGAGAACAATTCGTTGGCCTATTTTGTCTGGGCCCACCTGTGAGTTAGCTGAGCATTTTGAATCTGTTTGCCTCTTCCAACACCCTCCCAATTAGTCAATTCCAGAGGTTATAGTCATCCCTCACTGTCTGTGTCATCTTTGTACCTTACTTGTAATGGACTCCTAGAATGGTCTGGATTCCTAGAAAGTTGCGACCAGGTGGCAAATTCACCATACAGAAGGTGTTTGGGTATATAGCCATCAAGCATCCAATGGACACGGCAAAGCCACGCCAGTTGAATTAGCATGCACCTTGTCCTGCCAAAAAAATGAAGATGCATCTGGGACAGTCAAGGAGGAAACTGCTCAACCTTTTCTCCTGCCTAGCACATGCTGTCCAGGTCTCAGCACTATCAGAGGAATGCACTGAGGACATAGGCTCTCAATCAGTTATTGTTGCTGATGTTCTACGCTCTCTTACTCAGCTTGAGCATAACAGCTTGAAATGTATGCATTGCACCCTGTATCATGTGGCAGAGGGCTGCTGGTTGTGCAACCTTGAGTATGGAGACACCTGCAGCAATACACTGTCAATGCTGATATATGCCAGCATTCTGGGGCATGACAACTGTCTTTCTGATACAAAACCAAAAATTGCTGGAGAAACTCAGGAGGTCCAGCATCATCTATGGAGAGAAAGCACAGTGATATTTCTGGTCTAGTGATCCTTCTGATGAGGAAGATTCACTGGGACTGGACCAGAAACATGAACTTGGTTTTACTGTCACAGGTACTGTCAGGCTTGCCGAGTCTCTCCTGCAACTTTTACTTGTGTTTCAGATTTCCAGCATCTGCAATTCTTTGTTTTTAATCTGTCTTTCTGGTGTTGAGTATGTTATTTTCCTAGTGCGTAATTACTTCTGTCCATGCCTGTTACCAACTTACTACTACCCCTTAAGCATTAGCAGTTTGTACTGTTACAGCATTGAGGGAGGTACAAGGAAACAGGAGATGGGCTTATGACCAAAGAGATTTGGAAGGATGTTCATAACTTGGTCAAAGAAGTTTGTTTTTATGAAGGCCCTGATAGTGTATTGGTGCAGAGGTCAGCCATTTGAAGACAGAATGCCAGAGATTGGAGTCTGGGCACCTGGATACACAACTTGTAACAGTGAGGCACAGCATTCAAGGTAAGAGAGGATGCCTGAATTTTAAACATTATTGCAGGGATGGTGACGGTGCTGAACACCGAGATCCACACTTGGTACAAGTAAGGTTGGGGGTTAAGGCAGCTGTTGATAACTTGCTCCTTTTCTGTACTCTGGGTGTCTTTTGCATGGAGGGCAATTCTACAGCACTCAACATTTTGGATGAGGAATACAAAGCCCAGACAGGACAGACTGGTTGAGCTGGATGTGGTCAAGTCAGGCAATATGCATTTCGGTACACTGCTGAATTTTAAAATGTTTTTAAATGTGTTAAAACAGGTGGCAAATAATTCTAATACTCAAAGCTAATTTGTCAGAATGTTTTCATCTTCTCACATACAATGTTTTAGCACTATAAGAGAAGAAATTTGTTTAGAGAAGGACATAATATGCTTAACAATAGAGCAGTGAAAAATAACACAAAGAAATTTTCACTGTGAATGGTTGACAAAATTAAACTCTTTCTTCAGGTTCCCTAGTCATGAACCATTGCCTGGTTTAATCTGCTTTCAGACCTCTACAGTCTCACTCATTCATTAGTATGACAAATTCATCAGTGCCGCAATTCCTTACACAATTCGAGGAAACACCATGGACTGTGCTCTGTCTGTGACATGAACTAGAGCAAGTATGTGTAGAGCTGTTTAAGTCCCTGTACTTCGCCAGCTACGGATGAGGTGGACACAATGGTCTGACTTCATTTATTGTTGTGGAAACACCTAACATGGAAGAGTGATCTGTAATGTGAACAGGACTCAAATCCTTGTCAAAGAAGATTTCAATCCAATCCATTACAAATATCACATCTCAGTTACCACTCAGTGACCAGGCTTCACTGGCTTGTCAGTCCTTATTGAGGTCAATAGCTTTCATCTTGGAGGGAATAAAAAGAAGTGAGCATACAAGCCTACTTCACAACACAAAATAAGCTGAATAATTTAAGTCAATATTGTATTTTACGGCTGTTAGTGCTAGGAAAACAAAATAGATAAAATTATGAATTATTAAATCGTTAAATTCTTTATATCTATCATTTGCACCCAAATTATTTTGAGTTTCTCTCCAAATATCCCAGAGAGCCTTGTTCATTGTTGGCATTTCTGATGTGTGTTTACTGACATGCATTTATAGATAAAGTGCAAGAATTTAAAATCCCAGATGATTTTCCCCTCACCGTAGAGACAAGAACAATTTTGGCCATACTGCAGACCTGGCTAAAAGCAGCTCATTCAACAAAGTTAAATATGTTCGAGTTAGCCACTGAAGCATCAGGAAAACTTGCATGCATACAAGTTAATGCTTGCAACGCAAACACCCATTGTTCTAATGATTTCTGTTTTTTGAATATCATGTTAAAAACTGGAATACTGCTTAACTGTGCCTGAAAGCAACGATTAAAAATCACTTCAAAGCAGCAATTAAAATGAGTCTCTTGAATGAAAAGCGACAGTTGAGCCCAAATATGAAGGGGTCTGGGCAGCACGGTGGGTTACCAGACTGTTCTTTCCTTTCCAGAACTCCAGTTGGAATCCAGCCCAGGCTGACAGGGAAGTCTCCTTTCTGTGCCAACACTAAGGGTCCTACAAAAAAATGAACCAGGATTGTCTCAACCCAGTTCTTCGAGAAAAGGAAAATTGCATACCTCTGCAGTTTTGATGCCAAACCAGGCTAAAACAATCCATCCTCTAACATTAACATTCTTGCTTCATGAGCATTTAAAAAAAAAATCAGTCAACAAGTAAAATCACACTGTTGTAAAAAGGTTTGTTTTTAAAAATAGGCTTGGCTGATAAAGAGAGACCATGTTTTTGTCAACACATGCCAAAACCAAAGACAGCAAAGCATGAAAAGCCTTGGAATAAAACAACAGAGACTGGACTGACGATAAACAGTGACAAGATTAATCTAAGTGTAGAAGATAAAAAAGAAAAACAAAACAAAACTGAGGCAGTCAAGGGGCAGACAACTGCAACAGATAGAATGGGTGTTATGCAATACATTGGAATTCAGCAGGAGCCCAAAGTCATATTCTATTGGACTAAAGACTACATTTTTTTTACTCATCAGGCCTACAAAATTAAACTTGACCGTAATTTACAAAGATTTGAGGACTGGCACAAGCTGATTTTCAAGTATTAGAAGTCCACAAGTGCAGACACTGCAGAGTTGATTTAGAGAATTGTTCAAATACAAGTCAACACTAATAAAGACTGGGCTACTTCCTTTATCAAAACAAACATCTTGAAAGAGATTTACCCAGTACGCCACTCAATTTCTGACCTGCTTCAGGAAACGCACAAAACGTACACAATGTAGGAAGTCATTATGTTTTGAAACATGAAGCACAGATTAAATCTAATTTCAGATTAAACCAGATTCCAATGCATTCAAAATTTCTAAACACAAATCTGAATGAAGGTATGAGCACAGTATTTCAATTTGATACTGTTGGATTAAAACTATGAATGAAGTATAGATCCAGTCACTTTCAGCCTGCAATGTTATATGCCAAACCAGATTAACAATTCAACAGAATTGTTGGTTTATCGTGACGGAGTCATTCACTCAGCATCCAGCCCAAAAAAAAACACTTTTAGAACTTTTTAAACCAGATTCATATTTGGTTAATGAATGTCAGCCTTAGACATTTCCTTTCTGGCTTTGGGAGGCGGCTCAAACAGCAAAGTTTCAGACGCTTACACTGAAGCCTGACTTATTCCTCCCTCCCCGGCCCGTCCCTGACTTGAACAGGTTCGGGAACAACCCGAATAAAACAGGAAACCTCCCCCGTCCAGAGCAGCAGCAGCAGCAGCTGGGTGTCACTTACCTGGAGTGAGTGGCCATGATGCCGTTTGGTGAGGCAGCTTCCAGCGGCTTGCCATCAGTTTTAAAGCAGGTTTCTCCCCCCCTCTCTCCCCTAACGCTGCACACACATGCCCCCGGCTCCGCTCCTGAGAACGACGGCAGGAAAACTGCGATGTCTCTCCGTCTGCTGGCAGCCAGCCTGGGACATTCTCCAGCTGGGAGCGCGCCTGCAGTTTTGCTGGGTTCAGATCCCCAGCTCAGCTTTGGCTCAGTTTGCAGCTGATAACCATCCGGGCGCTCGGCAAACAGCAGAGAGAGAGCGAGAGCAACAACCATTCATTCACAGACCGAGGGGGAAAGTGCAACCCGCTCCAGGAAATACAACAGGCACCCTCCAGGTTTCCGCCGTCACAAATTGGCACCAGTCAATTAATTCAGCTTTCACATGAAACCCCAGGAGGGGTGCAATCCGCTGTGCACAAGGGAGAGTGGGGAATGGTGCAGTCCACTCGCCTTCCTTATTTGGAAATGTTATTGGGGCCAGACAAGCACTTAGCAGCGGCTCTGAGTCCAGGAACATATTGTCCTATCACAATGCACGGAGGTGGAAGCCACTGAACTGCCTGCCCTGCAGAGGGGCGGGGGCTGCGGGCTGCGGGCTGGGGCCAAAGACACTCACGGAAGCTGCGAGCCAGCGCGGCGCTGTAACTATCAAACTGCGGAGTGGAGCATCCTGACACACAGGGAGGGGGAAGGTGGAGACTGGCAGTGTTCAAACTGCAGCAGCACAGGGAAGGGGAAGGTGGAGACTGGCAGTGTTCAAACTGCAGCAGCACAGGGAGGGGGAAGGTGGAGACTGGCAGTGTTCAAACTGCAGCAGCACAGGGAGGATGGTGGAGACTGACAGTGTTCAAACTGCAGCAGCACAGGGAGGGGGAAGGTGGAGACTGGCAGTGTTCAAACTGCAGCAGCACAGGGAGGGAAGGTGGAGACTGGCAGTGTTCAAACTGCAGCAGCACAGGGAGGATGGTGGAGACTGACAGTGTTCAAACTGCAGCAGCACAGGGAGGGGGAAGGTGGAGACTGGCAGTGTTCAAACTGCAGCAGCACAGGGAAGGGGAAGGTGGAGACTGGCAGTGTTCAAACTGCAGCAGCACAGGGAGGATGGTGGAGACTGACAGTGTTCAAACTGCAGCAGCACAGGGAGGGGGAAGGTGGAGACTGGCAGTGTTCAAACTGCAGCAGCACAGGGAGGATGGTGGAGACTGGCAGTGTTCAAACTGCAGCAGCACAGGGAGGGGGAAGGTGGAGACTGGCAGTGTTCAAACTGCAGCAGCACAGGGAGGGGGAAGGTGGAGACTGGCAGTGTTCAAACTGCAGCAGCACAGGGAGGGGGAAGGTGGAGGCTGGCAGTGTTCAAACTGTAGCAGCACAGGGAGGGAAGGTGGAGACTGGCAGTGTTCAAACTGCAGCAGCACAGGGAGGATGGTGGAGCCTGACAGTGTTCAAACTGCAGCAGCACAGGGAGGATGGTGGAGACTGACAGTGTTCAAACTGCAGCAGCACAGGGAGGGGGAAGGTGGAGACTGGCAGTGTTCAAACTGCAGCAGCACAGGGAGGGAAGGTGGAGGCTGGCAGTGTTCAAACTGCAGCAGCACAGGGAGGGGGAAGGTGGAGGCTGGCAGTGTTCAAACTGCAGCAGCACAGGGAGGGGGAAGGTGGAGACTGGCAGTGTTCAAACTGCAGCAGCACAGGGAGGGAAGGTGGAGACTGGCAGTGTTCAAACTGCAGCAGCACAGGGAGGGAAGGTGGAGGCTGGCAGTGTTCAAACTGCAGCAGCACAGGGAGGGAAGGTGGAGGCTGGCAGTGTTCAAACTGCAGCAGCACAGGGAGGGGGAAGGTGGAGACTGGCAGTGTTCAAACTGCAGCAGCACAGGGAGGGAAGGTGGAGGCTGGCAGTGTTCAAACTGCAGCAGCACAGGGAGGGAAGGTGGAGGCTGGCAGTGTTCAAACTGCAGCAGCACAGGGAGGGAAGGTGGAGGCTGGCAGTGTTCAAACTGCAGCAGCACAGGGAGGGGGAAGGTGGAGACTGGCAGTGTTCAAACTGCAGCAGCACAGGGAGGGGGAAGGTGGAGGCTGGCAGTGTTCAAACTGCAGCAGCACAGGGAGGGGGAAGGTGGAGACTGACAGTGTTCAAACTGCAGCAGCACAGGGAGGGGGAAGGTGGAGACTGGCAGTGTTCAAACTGCAGCAGCACAGGGAGGGGGAAGGTGGAGACTGGCAGTGTTCAAACTGCAGCAGCACAGGGAGGGAAGGTGGAGACTGGCAGTGTTCAAACTGTAGCAGCACAGGGAGGGGGAAGGTGGAGGCTGGCAGTGTTCAAACTGCAGCAGCACAGGGAGGATGGTGGAGACTGACAGTGTTCAAACTGCAGCAGCACAGGGAGGGAAGGTGGAGACTGGCAGTGTTCAAACTGCAGCAGCACAGGGAGGGGGAAGGTGGAGACTGGCAGTGTTCAAACTGCAGCAGCACAGGGAGGGGGAAGGTGGAGACTGGCAGTGTTCAAACTGCAGCAGCACAGGGAGGGAAGGTGGAGACAGGCAGTGTTCAAACTGCAGCAGCACAGGGAGGGGGAAGGTGGAGACTGGCAGTGTTCAAACTGCAGCAGCACAGGGAGGGAAGGTGGAGACTGGCAGTGTTCAAACTGTAGCAGCACAGGGAGGGGGAAGGTGGAGGCTGGCAGTGTTCAAACTGCAGCAGCACAGGGAGGATGGTGGAGACTGACAGTGTTCAAACTGCAGCAGCACAGGGAGGGAAGGTGGAGACTGGCAGTGTTCAAACTGCAGCAGCACAGGGAGGGAAGGTGGAGACTGGCAGTGTTCAAACTGCAGCAGCACAGGGAGGGGGAAGGTGGAGACTGGCAGTGTTCAAACTGCAGCAGCACAGGGAGGGGGAAGGTGGAGACTGGCAGTGTTCAAACTGCAGCAGCACAGGGAGGGAAGGTGGAGACTGGCAGTGTTCAAACTGCAGCAGCACAGGGAGGGGGAAGGTGGAGACTGGCAGTGTTCAAACTGCAGCAGCACAGGGAGGGAAGGTGGAGGCTGTCAGTGTTCAAACTGCAGCAGCACAGGGAGGGGGAAGGTGGAGACTGGCAGTGTTCAAACTGCAGCAGCACAGGGAGGGGGAAGGTGGAGACTGGCAGTGTTCAAACTGCAGCAGCACAGGGAGGGGGAAGGTGGAGGCTGACAGTGTTCAAACTGCAGCAGCACAGGGAGGGGGAAGGTGGAGGCTGACAGTGTTCAAACTGCAGCAGCACAGGGAGGGAAGGTGGAGACTGGCAGTGTTCAAACTGCAGCAGCACAGGGAGGGGGAAGGTGGAGGCAGGCAGTGTTCAAACTGCAGCAGCACAGGGAGGGAAGGTGGAGGCTGGCAGTGTTCAAACTGCAGCAGCACGGGGAGGATGGTGGAGACTGGCAGTGTTCAAACTGCAGCAGCACAGGGAAGGGGAAGGTGGAGACTGGCAGTGTTCAAACTGCAGCAGCACAGGGAAGGGGGAAGGTGGAGGCTGGCAGTGTTCAAACTGCAGCAGCACAGGGAGGATGGTGGAGACTGACAGTGTTCAAACTGCAGCAGCACAGGGAGGGGGAAGGTGGAGACTGGCAGTGTTCAAACTGCAGCAGCACAGGGAGGGGGAAGGTGGAGACTGGCAGTGTTCAAACTGCAGCAGCACAGGGAGGATGGTGGAGACTGGCAGTGTTCAAACTGCAGCAGCACAGGGAGGGGGAAGGTGGAGACTGGCAGTGTTCAAACTGCAGCAGCACAGGGAGGGGGAAGGTGGAGGCTGGCAGTGTTCAAACTGTAGCAGCACAGGGAGGGAAGGTGGAGACTGGCAGTGTTCAAACTGCAGCAGCACAGGGAGGATGGTGGAGACTGACAGTGTTCAAACTGCAGCAGCACAGGGAGGGGGAAGGTGGAGACTGGCAGTGTTCAAACTGCAGCAGCACAGGGAGGGAAGGTGGAGGCTGGCAGTGTTCAAACTGCAGCAGCACAGGGAGGGGGAAGGTGGAGGCTGGCAGTGTTCAAACTGCAGCAGCACAGGGAGGGGGAAGGTGGAGACTGGCAGTGTTCAAACTGCAGCAGCACAGGGAGGGAAGGTGGAGACTGGCAGTGTTCAAACTGCAGCAGCACAGGGAGGGGGAAGGTGGAGACTGGCAGTGTTCAAACTGCAGCAGCACAGGGAGGGGGAAGGTGGAGACTGGCAGTGTTCAAACTGCAGCAGCACAGGGAGGGGGAAGGTGGAGACTGGCAGTGTTCAAACTGCAGCAGCACAGGGAGGGAAGGTGGAGACTGGCAGTGTTCAAACTGTAGCAGCACAGGGAGGGGGAAGGTGGAGGCTGGCAGTGTTCAAACTGCAGCAGCACAGGGAGGGAAGGTGGAGACTGGCAGTGTTCAAACTGCAGCAGCACAGGGAGGGGGAAGGTGGAGACTGGCAGTGTTCAAACTGCAGCAGCACAGGGAGGGGGAAGGTGGAGACTGGCAGTGTTCAAACTGCAGCAGCACAGGGAGGGAAGGTGGAGACAGGCAGTGTTCAAACTGCAGCAGCACAGGGAGGGGGAAGGTGGAGACTGGCAGTGTTCAAACTGCAGCAGCACAGGGAGGGAAGGTGGAGACTGGCAGTGTTCAAACTGTAGCAGCACAGGGAGGGGGAAGGTGGAGGCTGGCAGTGTTCAAACTGCAGCAGCACAGGGAGGATGGTGGAGACTGACAGTGTTCAAACTGCAGCAGCACAGGGAGGGAAGGTGGAGACTGGCAGTGTTCAAACTGCAGCAGCACAGGGAGGGAAGGTGGAGACTGGCAGTGTTCAAACTGCAGCAGCACAGGGAGGGGGAAGGTGGAGACTGGCAGTGTTCAAACTGCAGCAGCACAGGGAGGGGGAAGGTGGAGACTGGCAGTGTTCAAACTGCAGCAGCACAGGGAGGGAAGGTGGAGACTGGCAGTGTTCAAACTGCAGCAGCACAGGGAGGGGGAAGGTGGAGACTGGCAGTGTTCAAACTGCAGCAGCACAGGGAGGGGGAAGGTGGAGGCTTACAGTGTTCAAACTGCAGCAGCACAGGGAGGGGGAAGGTGGAGGCTGACAGTGTTCAAACTGCAGCAGCACAGGGAGGGAAGGTGGAGACTGGCAGTGTTCAAACTGCAGCAGCACAGGGAGGGGGAAGGTGGAGGCTGGCAGTGTTCAAACTGCAGCAGCACAGGGAGGGGGAAGGTGGAGACTGGCAGTGTTCAAACTGCAGCAGCACAGGGAGGGGGAAGGTGGAGGCAGGCAGTGTTCAAACTGCAGCAGCACAGGGAGGGGGAAGGTGGAGACTGGCAGTGTTCAAACTGCAGCAGCACAGGGAGGGGGAAGGTGGAGACTGGCAGTGTTCAAACTGCAGCAGCACAGGGAGGGGGAAGGTGGAGGCTGGCAGTGTTCAAACTGCAGCAGCACAGGGAGGGAAGGTGGAGGCTGGCAGTGTTCAAACTGCAGCAGCACGGGGAGGATGGTGGAGACTGGCAGTGTTCAAACTGCAGCAGCACAAGGAGGGGGAAGGAGAAGGTGGAGGCTGGCAGTGTTCAAACTGCAGCAGCACAGGGAGGGAAGGTGGAGGCTGTCAGTGTTCAAACTGCAGCAGCACAGGGAGGGGGAAGGTGGAGACTGGCAGTGTTCAAACTGCAGCAGCACAGGGAGGGGGAAGGTGGAGACTGGCAGTGTTCAAACTGCAGCAGCACAGGGAGGGGGAAGGTGGAGACTGGCAGTGTTCAAACTGCAGCAGCACAGGGAGGGAAGGTGGAGACTGGCAGTGTTCAAACTGCAGCAGCACAGGGAGGGGGAAGGTGGAGGCTGGCAGTGTTCAAACTGCAGCAGCACGGGGAGGATGGTGGAGACTGGCAGTGTTCAAACTGCAGCAGCACAGGGAGGGGGAAGGTGGAGGCTGGCAGTGTTCAAACTGCAGCAGAACAGGCCTCACAGGGGAAAGTTGGAGTATTAGATTCGGAAGTCAGCATTAGGCAGGTTCCTCAGGTAAGGTGGAAATTGGCAGCATTGAGACTGGAATGCAGCACGTTTACGAGTTAGAGCACAAGAGCCATGTGGAGCCTGGCAGCATCCAGATTGAAACATGAACGCTGAAGGTGACCGGTTTCAGGAGGAACACGGAGCCTGGCAGCATTGGGACTGCAACATGGAGCCTGGCAGCACTGGGACTGCATCATGGAGCTGGCAGCATTGGGACTGCATCATGGAGCCTGGCAGCATTGGGACTGCAACACAGAGCCTGGCAGCATTGGGACTGCAACAAGGAACGTGGCAGCATTGGGACTGCATCACAGAGCCTGGTAACATTGGGACTGCAACAGGGAGCCTGGCAGCATTGGGACTGCAGCACAGAGCCTGGCAGCATTGGGACTGCAACACGGAGCCTGGCAGCATTGGGAATGCAGCACAGAGCCTGGCAGCATTGGGACTGAAACATAGAGCCTGGCAGCATTGGGACTGCAACAAGGAACCTGGCAGCATTGGGACTGCAACACGGAGCCTGGCAGCATTGGGACTGCATCATGGAGCCTGGCAGCATTGGGACTGCATCACAGAGCCTGGCAGCATTGGGACTGCAACAAGGAACCTGGCAGCATTGGGACTGCAACACGGAGCCTGGCAGCATTGGGACTGCATCACAGAGCCTGGCAGCATTGGCACTGCATCACAGAGCCTGGTAACATTGGGACTGCAACCGGGAGCCTGGCAGCATTGGGACTGCAACACGGAGCCTGGCAGCATTGGGACTGAAACATAGAGCCTGGCAGCATTGGGACTGCATCATGGAGCCTGGCAGCATTGGGACTGTAACACGGAGCCTGGCAGCATTGGGACTGCAACACGGAGCCTGGCAGCGTTGGGACTGCAACACGGAGCCTGGCAGCATTGGGACTGCAACAAGGAACCTGGCAGCATTGGGACTGCAACACGGAGCCTGGCAGCATTGGGACTGCAACACGGAGCCTGGCAGCATTGGGACTGCATCATGGAGCCTGGCAGCATTGGGACTGCATCATGGAGCCTGGCAGCATTGGGACTGTAACACGGAGCCTGGCAGCATTGGGACTGCAACAAGGAACCTGGCAGCATTGGGACTGCAACACGGAGCCTGGCAGCGTTGGGACTGCAACACGGAGCCTGGCAGCATTGGGACTGCAACACGGAGCCTGGCAGCGTTGGGACTGCAACACGGAACCTGGCAGCATTGGGACTGCAACACGGAGCCTGGCAGCATTGGGACTGCAACACGGAACCTGGCAGCATTGGGACTGCATCATGGAGCCTGGCAGCATTGGGACTGTAACACGGAGCCTGGCAGCATTGGGACTGCAACATGGAAACTGGCAGCATTGGGACTGCAACATGGAAACTGGCAGCATTGGGACTGCATCATGGAAACTGGCAGCATTGGGACTGCATCATGGAGCCTGGCAGCATTGGGACTGCAACATGGAAACTGGCAGCATTGGGACTGCATCATGGAGCCTGGCAGCATTGGGACTGAAACATAGAGCCTGGCAGCATTGGGACTGCAACACGGAAACTGGCAGCATTGGGACTGCATCATGGAGCCTGGCAGCATTGGGACTGCAACATGGAACCTGGCAGCATTGGGACTGCATCTCGGAGCTGGCAGCATTGGGACTGCAACACGGAGCCTGGCAGCATTGGGACTGCAACATGGAACCTGGCAGCATTGGGACTGCAACACGGAGCCTGGTAGCATTGGGACTGCAACATGGAACCTGGCAGCATTGGGACTGTAACACGGAGCCTGGCAGCATTGGGACTGCAACACGGAGCCTGGCAGCATTGGGACTGCATCACAGAGCCTGGCAGCATTGGGACCCATGGAGCCTGGCAGCATTGGGACTGCAACACGGAGCCTGGCAGCATTGGGACTGCAACAAGGAACCTGGCAGCATTGGGACTGCAACAAGGAACCTGGCAGCGTTGGGACTGCAACACGAAGCCTGGCAGCATTGGGACTGCATCACAGAGCCTGGCAGCATTGGGACCCATGGAGCCTGGCAGCATTGGGACTGCAACAAGGAACCTGGCAGCATTGGGACTGCAACACGGAGCCTGGCAGCGTTGGGACTGCAACACGGAGCCTGGCAGCATTGGGACTGCAACATGGAGCCTGGCAGCATTGGGACTGCATCATGGAGCCTGGCAGCATTGGGACTGCATCATGGAGCCTGGCAGCATTGGGACTGCAACACGGAAACTGGCAGCATTGGGACTGCATCATGGAGCCTGGCAGCATTGGGACTGCATCTCGGAGCTGGCAGCATTGGGACTGTAACACGGAGCCTGGCAGCATTGGGACTGCATCTCGGAGCTGGCAGCATTGGGACTGTAACACGGAGCCTGGCAGCATTGGGACTGCAACACGGAGCCTGGCAGCATTGGGACTGCAACACGGAGCCTGGCAGCATTGGGACTGCAACATGGAACCTGGCAGCATTGGGACTGCAACACGGAGCCTGGTAGCATTGGGACTGCAACATGGAACCTGGCAGCATTGGGACTGCAACACAGAGCCTGGCAGCATTGGGACTGCAACACGGAGCCTGGCAGCATTGGGACCCATGGAGCCTGGCAGCATAGGGACTGCAACACGGAGCCTGGCAGCATTGGGACTGCAACAAGGAGCCTGGCAGCGTTGGGACTGCAACAGGGAGCCTGGCAGCGTTGGGACTGCAACATGGAGCCTGGCAGCATTGGGACTGCAACACAGAGCCTGGCAGCATTGGGACTGCAACACGGAAACTGGCAGCATTGGGACTGCATCATGGAGCCTGGCAGCATTGGGACTGCAACACAGAGCCTGGCAGCATTGGGACTGCAACACGGAGCCTGGCAGCATTGGGACTGCAACACGGAAACTGGCAGCGTTGGGACTGCAACACGGAGCCTGGCAGCATTGGGACTGCATCACAGAGCCTGGCAGCATTGGGACCCATGGAGCCTGGCAGCATTGGGACTGCAACACGGAGCCTGGCAGCATTGGGACTGCATCACAGAGCCTGGCAGCATTGGGACTGCAACACGGAAACTGGCAGCATTGGGACTGCATCATGGAGCCTGGCAGCATTGGGACTGCATCATGGAGCCTGGCAGCATTGGGACTGCAACATGGAACCTGGCAGCATTGGGACTGCATCACGGAGCTGGCAGCATTGGGACTGTAACATGGAGCCTGGCAGCATTGGGACTGCAACACGGAGCCTGGCAGCATTGGGACTGCAACACGGAGCCTGGCAGCATTGGGACTGCAACACGGAGCCTGGCAGCATTGGGACTGCATCATGGAGCCTGGCAGCATTGGGACTGCATCACAGAGCCTGGCAGCATTGGGACTGTAACACGGAGCCTGGCAGCATTGGGATTGCAACAAGGAACCTGGCAGCGTTGGGACTGCAACACGGAGCCTGGCAGCATTGGGACTGCATCACAGAGCCTGGCAGCATTGGGACCCATGGAGCCTGGCAGCATTGGGACTGTAACACGGAGCCTGGCAGCATTGGGATTGCAACAAGGAACCTGGCAGCGTTGGGACTGCAACACGGAGCCTGGCAGCATTGGGACTGCATCACAGAGCCTGGCAGCATTGGGACCCATGGAGCCTGGCAGCATTGGGACTGCAACACGGAGCCTGGCAGCATTGGGACTGCAACAAGGAACCTGGCAGCATTGGGACTGCAACACGGAGCCTGGCAGCGTTGGGACTGCAACACGGAGCCTGGCAGCATTGGGACTGCAACACGGAAACTGGCAGCATTGGGACTGCGTATGGAGCCTGGCAGCATTGGGACTGCAACACGGAGCCTGGCAGCATTGGGACTGCAACATGGAACCTGGCAGCATTGGGACTGCATCACGGAGCTGGCAGCATTGGGACTGTAACATGGAGCCTGGCAGCATTGGGACTGCAACACGGAGCCTGGCAGCATTGGGACTGCAACACGGAGCCTGGCAGCATTGGGACTGCATCATGGAGCCTGGCAGCATTGGGACTGCATCACAGAGCCTGGCAGCATTGGGACTGTAACACGGAGCCTGGCAGCATTGGGATTGCAACAAGGAACCTGGCAGCGTTGGGACTGCAACACGGAGCCTGGCAGCATTGGGACTGCATCACAGAGCCTGGCAGCATTGGGACCCATGGAGCCTGGCAGCATTGGGACTGCAACACGGAGCCTGGCAGCATTGGGACTGCAACAAGGAACCTGGCAGCATTGGGACTGCAACACGGAGCCTGGCAGCGTTGGGACTGCAACACGGAGCCTGGCAGCATTGGGACTGCAACACGGAAACTGGCAGCATTGGGACTGCGTATGGAGCCTGGCAGCATTGGGACTGCAACATGGAACCTGGCAGCATTGGGACTGCAACACGGAGCCTGGTAGCATTGGGACTGCAACATGGAACCTGGCAGCATTGGGACTGCAACACGGAACCTGGCAGCATTGGGACTGCAACATGGAAACTGGCAGCATTGGGACTGCGTATGGAGCCTGGCAGCATTGGGACTGCAACACGGAGCCTGGCAGCATTGGGACTGCAACATGGAACCTGGCAGCATTGGGACTGCAACACGGAGCCTGGTAGCATTGGGACTGCAACATGGAACCTGGCAGCATTGGGACTGCAACACGGAACCTGGCAGCATTGGGACTGCAACACGGAGCCTGGCAGCATTGGGACTGCAACACGGAGCCTGGCAGCATTGGGACTGCAACACGGAGCCTGGCAGCATTGGGTCTGCAACACGGAGCCTGGCAGCAAAGTCTGGCAATGCTCAGTAGGAAGGTGGAACCCTACAGTGTTCAGACTGGAAACCGTCCATCTGGCAACTGCAAGATGTATTATCATAGAATATACAAAAGATGATGGAACGCATGATGTTAAAAAGACAACAGCGGTGCAGAATAGAGAGAGATAAGAAGCATGGTAAAGAGAGAAGCCTTAGACATTGCAACTTAGCGAACTTTATCCAGCCACCTGTAATGGATAAATGCAAATAAAATGTGTTTCAGCACTGAAGGTAGTGAGAATGCTGGAGAAAATAAGAGTTAGAACAGACTAAAAATGTTAACTCTGTTTCTGTTTCCACGGACACTGCCAGACCTCCTGAGCTTCTCCAGCATTGTTTGTATTTATTCCAGATTTCCAGCATCTGTAGTAGTTTGCTTTCCTCACAGTATTAAATGGACGAAGTAGGATACTAATGACTCCGCAACCACCTGATGAAGGAGCGTCGCTCCGAAAGCTAGTGTGCTTCCAAATAAACCTGTTGGACTGTAACCTGGTGTTGTGTGATTTTTAACTTTGTCCACCCCAGTTCAACACCGGCACCTCCACATCATGACTAGCAACAAGGTTAGCAATAAAGCATGGTGTCTATATTGGAGACCTTCAGGGCCAGGTTCTGAAATCAAATCAGGGAAAGAGGACGCCAAAGGCTGGAGTAAAATCTTGAAATTCTTTGAGCACAAGGCAACAGAGTGAGAAGACTTGGTATGGTAGAAAATAATCTCTGAGATCTTTGAGGCCAAAGCCACACATTAGCAAGATTCTGAAGAACAAGCTTGGGTAATCAGAAGACCTGAAGTAGAAGAAGGAACAAATCTAGGTCGTTTCCCAGGTCAACGTGACGCAGTGGTTCATCATTATACAAGCTCCAGAGGGGCATTACCATTGCTGTAATTAAAAATGCAATGGATTAATAACGAGGCCAAAAATCGGAGCTCTGGGAGTGACAGTTACAGTGCTGCAGAACAGCAGCAGATTTGCAGACAAAGGAGCCACGACACCAACACTGCATATTTCCCTAGGCTGTAGTCAGTCCAATAGCAGATGCTGTCCTGCTGAGACAAAGTATGGAAGAAAGTCTTGTGGAATTCAAAATGTACATAGAGTCATAGAGATATACAGCACGGAAACAGACCCTTTGGTCCAACTTGTCCATGCTGACCAGATATCCGATGTTAATTTAGTTCCCGTTTGCCAGCATTTGGCCCATATCCCGCTGAACCCTTCCTATTCATATTCCCATCCAGATGCTTTAAAAATTTGTAATCATATGAGCCTCCACCACCTTCTGTGTGAAAAGGTTGCCCCTTTTATATCTTTCCCTCTCACCTTAAACCTGTGACTTCTAGTTTTACACAAGCCCACCCCAGGGAAAAGACCTTGTCTATTTGCCCCATACATGCCCCTTATGATTTTATAAACCTCTATAAGGTCACCCCTCAGCCTTCAACACTCCAGGGAAAATATCCCCAGCCTATTCAGCCTCTCCCTAAAGCTCAAACCCTCCAGTCCTGGCAACATCCTTGTAAATGTTTTCTGAATCCTATCAAGTTTAATAACATTTTTCTATAGGAGGGAGACAAGAATTGCATGCAGTACTTCAGAAGTGGCCGAACCAATGACCTGTACAGCCGCAACATGACCTCCCAACTCCTGTACTCAATGCTCTCACCAATAAAGGAAAGCATATCAAACACCTTCTTCACTATCCTATCTACCTGCGACTCCACTTTCAAGGAGCTATGAGCCTGCATTCCAAGATCTCTTCGTTCATTGGCCCATCTCATCAAGATCGTACTCTGAGGTAACCTTCTTTGCTGTCCACTGCACCTCCAATTTTAGTGTCATCTGCAAATTTACTAACTACACCTGGTATGTTCACATCCAAATCATTTTGATTTTCAGCCAAATTATACTTTATCCCAAGGTGAATTCTAGTCATAGAAAGAGTGAGCATCAACCAGAGATTTCAATGACAGGGACAATCAGTTGAGGCATTTATACCGTCTGGTAGCATGTTGCTGGTACGGAGTTAGAAATTAATTAGAAATCACATTCTAGTAGGTGTCCGGGATGAGAAATTGTAATATTTCTACAAAAGGAAAAAAAAATTCTATTCTATAAATTTCCTTCAATCTAAGGAGGACCACCTGTTCTAATAGAAAGTGAGGACTGGAGATGCTGGGGATCAGAGTCGAAGAGTGAGAAATCCTGAGGAAGATTTTATCTTTGAACATCTGTTCCTCGGATGCTGCCTGATCGGCTGTGCTTTTCCAGCACCACACCCCTTGACCTATAAGTTCTAATCGGTAATCCCAAAAGCTATTCAGATGGAGTACTGAGTCCAAGATCAGCTTCACCTTTGAGGAACCCTGGTGGATTCTTTTGAAACAGTAAGAAGTGTCTGACCTAAGGTGGCCTTCCCAAACAGCAAGAATCAACATCATTGACTATATTAGGTTATTCAAGGTGTGGGTCAAAGCAATGCACAATGCAATGTGAGCCTGCAGGGGAAAGCTGAGTGCTATCAATGGGGGAAGTTGGGCTAGGATATAATAACCTAAGCAACACAGCAGCAGCAGTACTTTCATCTCCAAAGAACCAGAGAAGATATCCCACCAAGGGAAACTTCCTAGAAAAATGGAAATCATATGGAAAGGAAAAGAGTTCAAGTATTTAAGGAGGAGGACCAAAACATTTAGTCAACATTTCTAGGTAAGGTGAAACAGAGTAATACAGTATGGAATCAGACCCATTGGTCCAACTCATCTGCACTGACCAAACATCCCAATCTGTCCTGGTCTCACTTACTAGCTTTTGGCCCATATCCCTCTTAATCCTTCCTATTCATATACCCATCCCGGTGCCTTTTAACAGGAAATTTTGAATCATCTTCTGAAACGTTCAGGAGTTTCCAAACAGAGTTCATACCTAATGGGCAGCTGTTTCAATATGGCTGATAACCTGCCGAGGTTAAGTTAATGAATGTTTGACCTTCAAACATGGAACTGCAAGATTTAGGCAGCATGGTTCGTCGAGCAATACCCTACAAAACCCAGTCACAAAGGATGAGAAGTCAGTGAGCACACTATGTACTGAAGAATAGGGACACAACTATAACGTATACACACATGTAGTTCTCTAGGTCTGTCTCTTAGAGAGGGTGGATACACTGCTCCAAGAAAGTGGAAGAAAGTTTCAAAATTAATTTCTGAGATTATTTAGAAGCTTAGGCAAATTAAAGAAGAAATACCATATTATGAGAAGATGCTGCGCTCATCCTCCATATACTCCAAGGAAAATTTCTCAAAATGCTATTAGAAAAAGTGAAATCTCAAGTTAGCATGATAAAAAGTGGAATCATATTGTCAGGAGCAGAACTGACACAATATCATTTAAGGGTGGTAATAGTTCCTAAACCAGATGGAGAACTAAAATTGTGCATGTATCTGATCAGTTAAATAAAGGAATTCAAGGAGAAATCCATCCAATTTTGTTGGTCAGTGACAGTTTGGCCAAATTAGCAAGAAACAAGTTCTTTACACAGTTAGTCATAAACAGTGGATATTGGCAGATACCCAGAGTCAGGATTGCTAACAAAGGAGCAGTGCTCCGAAAGCTTGTGATTTCAAATAAACCTGTTGGACTAAAATCTGGTGTCATGTAACTTCTGACCCTGTTCAATATACTATTCAGATGATATTGGTTTAACTATTTATTATTCAGAATTTCATCTACACAGGAAATTTTTCAGAGTGCGATGTCAAAAATTCAGAAAGCGAAACGAGGAACTATTGGACATGTGGACATACCCTAATGCACGGTCAGACAGAAGAGGAACATGACCATAAGTTCAGGGAAGTGTAAGAGGCACTTACAGAATCCAGGCCTCGCATGAAATGAGAAATGCCAATTCTTGAAAACAATGACTATGTTTTTGGGAAATAGTGTCCAGCAGAGCTGGGTATGAAGCTGACAAAAAAAAATTAGTTCTCAGTGAAAAAGTTAAATCATTTTCTCCTACAGTTACCAATTCATTACTATCAACTGAGGGAAAACACACGAGAAATTCATGCTGCTCGGAAATCAGATGCGGCGACCTGTGGGTTGCAGGCTTTGTTTCATTAATATGCAACCCATTCTGAAAGATGAACGACTTAACAGCAATCTCAGTTTGTTTGATATATCATTTCAGTTGCATGACACTGTGATGTTTTGCTATAAATACTGTGTCTTATGATCCTGCTCCACAGTTACTTGATGAAGGAGCAGCACTCTGAAAGCTGGTACTTCTAAATAAACCTGTTGGACTAGAACCTGGTGTTGTATGATTTTAAACAAAATTCCAAGAGTATAGGCACAACTTACTCTGCTTTCCTCATAAGCCTATACCTCCATACCTGTAACGATCTTAGTGAACATTCTCAGGACTGCTTCCAATGCCAGTATATCTTTCCTTGTATAAGGGAACCAAACTGTTCACAGTATTCCAAGTTGGACTAATTGTATAGTTTTAATAAAATATCCCAATATTTATACTCCATTTCCTTTGAAGTAAAGGTCAACATTCCATTTGCCTTCCCTATTACCTGATAACCTACGTACTAGCTTCTTGTGATTTATCTATGAGGACTCCCAAATCATTTTGTGCTGCAGATTTCTGCAGTCTTCCTCCATTTGAATATTAATCAACTTCTCTATTCTTCCTGCGATATGCACAACTTCACATTTTCCCACACTTTCTTCCAATCGTTAAGTTTTTGACCATTCACAACCCTCTTCCCAACTATATTTGTGTTATCTGCAAACCTGGCTACAATATATTCATTCAGTTCCCTCATCTGAGTCATTAATATCAGAGGGTTAGATAGGGTGGACAGGGAGAGCCTTTTTCCAAGTGTGGTGACGGCGAGCACGAGGGGGCATAGCTTTAAACTGAGGGGTGATAGATATAGGACAGATGTCACAGGTAGTTTCTTTACTCAGAGAGTAGTGAGGGTATGGAATACTTTGTCTGCAACGGTAGTAGATTCGCCAACTTTAAGAATGTTTAAGTCGTCATTGGACAGGCATATGGCCGTACATGGAATAGTGTAGGTGAGATGGGCTTCGGATTGGTATGACAGGTCGGCGCAACATCGAGGGCCGAAGGGCCTGTACTGCGCTGTAATGTTCTATGTTCTATTAATATATATTCTAAATAATTGTAGACCCAGCGACAGTTCCCTGTTGCATTTCACTAGTTAAATTTAACCATCCTGAAAATACCACACCCACTTATCCCAACTCTATTAGTTAGCCAATCTGCCATCTGTGTTAATACATTACCCCAAACAACATGGGCTCTTATTTAATAGCCTAATATGTTGTACTTTGGCAAATACCTTTTTGAAATATACATATATTGCACTATATTTCCTGCTTGTAATTTCCTCAGAGAACTATAAAAGATTTCTCAGGCACGACTTCCCCTTCATTAAACCAAGCTGCTTCTGCTTTATTATGCATTTCCAAATACTCTACTATTCTTTATAATAAAGACTAATATTTTCTTAAAGATAGGTTTAAGCTAACTGGCCTTCAGGTACCTGTTTTTGTCTCCTTTCATTTTTGAGTAAAGGTATTAGATTGGCAGATTTGAAACCCTCGAACACTTTTCCAAATTCGAAGGGTTCTTGGTATAATAACATCAGTGCATCCATTATCTCTAGCTATTTCCTTTCACATCCAAGGAAAAATCCCATAAGGTCTCGGGAATTGTTGAAATATTATCCAACAGCTCAAGAATTAAAAGGTACTATGAACAAACATGCCAATAGTAGTTGTAGAACACCTATTGGTGTAGAATCATAGAATGGTTATACTGAATTCAATGAGGCAAGAGATAGAGTCATAGAGGCATAGAGATGTACAGCATGGAAACAAACCCTTCAATCCAACCCGTCCATGCCGACCAGATATCTCAAGTCAATCTAGTCCCACTTGCCAGCACTCGGCCCATATCCCTCCAAACCCTTCCTATTCATATGCCCATCCAAATGCCTCTTAAAAGTTGCAATTGTACCAGCCTCCACCACATCCTCTGGCAGCTCATTCCATACACGTACCATCCTCTGCGTGAAAAAGTTGCCCCTTAGGTCTCTTTTATATCTTTCCCCTCTCACCCTAAACCTATGCCCTCTAGTTATGGACTCCCCGACCCAGGGAAAAGACTTTGTCTATTTATCCTATCCATGCCCCTCATAATTTTGTAAACCTCTATAAGGTCACCCCTCAGCCTCCGACGCTCCAGGGAAAACAGCCCCAGCCTGTTCAGCCTCTCCCTGCAGCTCAAATCCTCCAACCCTGGCAACATCCTTGTAAATCTTTTCTGAACCCTTTCAAGTTTCACAACATCTTTCCGATAGGAAGGAGACCAGAATTGCACGTAATATTCCAACATTGGCCTAACCAATATCCTGTACAGCCGCAACATGACCTCCCAACTGCTGTACTCAATTCTCTGACCAATAAAGGGAAGCATACCAAACGCCTTCTTCACTATCCTATCTACCTGTGACTCCACTTTCAAGGAGCTATGAACCTGCACTCCAAGGTCTCATTGTTCAGCAACACTCCCTAGGACCTTACCATTAAGTGTATAAGTCCTGCTAAGATTTGCTTTCCCAAAATGCAGCACCTCGCATTTATCTGAATTAAACTCCATCTGCCACTTCTCAGACCATTGCCCCATCTGGTCCAGATCCTGTTGCAATCTGAGGTAACCCTCTTCTCTGTCCACTACACCTCCAATTTTGGTGTCATCTGCAAACTTACTAAGTGTACCTCTTTTGCTCGCATCCAAATCATTTATGTAAATGACAAAAAGTAGAGGTCCCAGCACCGATCCTTGTGGCACTCCACTGGTCACAGGCCTCCAGTCTGAAAAACAACTCTCCACCACCACCTTCTGTCTTCTACCTTTGAGCCAGTTCTGTATCCAAATGGCTAGTTCTCCCTGTATTCCATGAGATCTAACCTTGCTCACCAGTCTACCATGGGGAACCTTGTCGAACTCCTTACTGAAGTCCATATAGATCACATCCTCTGCTCTGCCCTCATCAATCTTCTTTGTTACTTCATCAAAAAACTCAATCACGTTTGTGAGACATGATTTCACATGCACAAATCGAAGTTGACTATCCCTAATCAGTCCTTGCCTTTCCAAATACATGTACATCCTGTCTCTCAGGATTCCCTCCAACCACTTGCCCACTACTGAAGTCAGGCTCACCGGTCTATAGTTCCCTGGCTTGTCTTTACTGCCCTTCTTAAACAGTGGCACCACGTTTGCCAACCTCCAGTCTTCCGGCACCTCACCTGTGACTATCAATACAAATATCTCAGCAAGAGGCCCAGCAATCACTTCTCTAGCTTCCCACAGAGTTCTTGGGTACACTTGATCAGGTCCTGGGGATTTGTCCACCTTTAACCGTTTCAAGACATCCAGCACTTCCTCCTCTGTAATCTGGACATTTTGCAAGATGTCACCATCCATTCCCTAGTCTATATCTTTCAAATCCTTTTCCAGAGTAAATACTGATGCAAAATATTCATTTAGTATCTCCCCCATTTTCTGTGGCTCCACACAAAGGCCGCCTTGCTGATCTTTGAGGGGCCCTATTCTCTCCCTAGCTACCCTTTTGTCCTTAATATATTTGTAAAAACCCTTTGGATTCTCCTTAATTCTATTTGCCAAAGCTATCTCATGTCCCCGTTTTAACCTCCTGATTTCTATCTTAAGTATACTCGTACTTTCTTTATACTCTTCTAAGGATTCACTCGATCTATCCTGTCTATACCTGACATATGCTTCCTTCTTTTTCTTAACCAAACCCTCAATTTCTTTAGTCATCCAGCATTCCCTCTACCTACCAGCCTTTCCTTTCACCCTGACAGGAATATACTTTTTCTGGATTCTTGTTATCTCATTCCTGAAGGCTTTCCATTTTCCAGTCATCCCTTTACCTGCGAACATCTGCCTCCAATCAGCTTTTGAAAGTTCTTGCCTAATACTGTCAAAATTGGCCTTTCTCCAATTTAGAACTTCAACTTTTTGATCTGGTCTATCCTCTTCCATCACTATTTTAAAACAAATAGAATTATGGTCGCTGGCCCCAAAGTGGTCCCTCACTGACACCTCAGTCACCTGCCCTGCCTTATTTCCCAAGAGTAGGTCAAGTTTTGCACCTTCTCTAGTAGGTACATCCACATACTGAATCAGAAAATTGTCTTGTACACACTTAACAAATTCCTCTCCATCTAAACCTTTAACACTATGGCAGTCCCAGTCGATGTTCGGAAAGTTAAAATCCCCTACCATAACTACCCTATTATTCTTACAGATAGCGGAGATCTCCTTACACGTTTGTTTCTCAATTTCCCTCTGACTATTGGGGGGTCTATAATACAATCCCAATAAAGTGATCATCCCTTTCTTATTTCTCAGTTCCACCCAAATAACTTCCCTGTTTGTATTTCCGGGAATATCCTCCCTCAGCACAGCTGTAATGCTATCCCTTATCAAAAATGCCACTCCCCCTCCTCTCTTGCCTCCCTTTCTATCCTTCCTCTAGCATTTGTATCCTGGAACATTAAGCTGCCAGTCCTGCCCATCCCTGAGTCATGTTTCTGTAATTGCTATGATATCCCAGTCCCATGTCCCTAACCATGCCTGAGTTCATCTGCCTTCCCTGTTAGGCCCCTTTCATTGAAATAAATGCAATTTAATTTATTAGTCCTACCTTGTCCCTGCCTGCCCTGACTGTTTGACTCACTTCTGTTCTCAGCTGTATCCGTCTCAGATTGATCTCTTTCCTCACTATCTCCCTGGGTTCCATCCCCCCACCTTACTAGTTTAAATCCTCCCAAGCAGTTCTAGAAAATTTCCCTGCCAGTATATTATTTCCCTTCCAATTTAGGTGCAATCCGTCCTTCTTGTACAGGTCACATCTACCCTAAAAGAGATTCCAATGATCCAAAAATATGAATCCTTCTCCCATACACCAGCTCCTCAGCCATGCATTCATCTGCTCTATCCTCCTGTTCCTGCCGTCACTAGCTCGTAGCATTGGGAGTAATCCAGATATTACTACCCTTGAGGACCTCCTTTTTAAATTTCTGCCTAACTCTCTGTAATCTCCCTTCAGAATCTCAACCTTTTCCCTTCCTATGTCGTTGGTTCCAATGTGGACAATGACCTCCTGCCGGCCCCTCTCCTCCATGAGAACATTCTGCACCCTCTCTGAGACATCCTTGATCCTGGCACCAGGGAAACAACACACCATTCTGCTTTTTCTCTGTTGGCCACAGAAACACCTGTCTGTACCTCGGACTAGAGAATCCCCTAACACAATTGATCTCTTGGAAGCCGACGTACCCCTCCTTGCATTAGAGCCAGTCTCAATACCAGAAACTTAGCTGTTCGTGCTAGGTTCTCCTGAGAATCTATCAACCCCTACATTTTCCAAATTGGCATACCTGTTTGAAAAGGGTATATCCATAAAAGATTCCTGCACTAGCTGCCTACCTCTCTTACCCTTCCTGGAATTAACCCATCTATGTGACTGTATCTGAGACTTTCCCCCCTTCCTATAACTGCCATCCATATTTGACTTCATAAGAAGGTGTATTTAGTCTTGGTAGACTATGACTCAAAGTGGTTTGAGGAATCAAGCCTTCAATCATCAGACTCAGCGGTCAGAACACTGAAGTGCGCTTTTGCAAAATACAGTTTCTCAGAGGAACTAGTCTCAAACAATGGACTATATTTGTGAACAGAAGATTCAGAAAGTTCACTTCAGAGGCAAGTATTACCTAAGTGAAATGCTGTCAGTTTCATCCTCAGTCAAACAGAGATGCAAAGAGGGCAATCAAGATTATAACGTCATTGATGTCAGTATGCAAGAAATGGCAAGTGGTGTACAATAAATAGCATGTTGGTGATGTTCAGTAGTTTAGCATTTTGTTTCAGATATCAGGAAAACTAACCTACTTGCACTTAGACTCAGTTCCTGTGGTTCCATGTAGAACAATGAACAGTAAGACCTTACCACTAACTCTGATCATTTGCAATCTTTTTCACTCCAGCCTTAGTGTCTGCTTTGAAGGTCACCCCTATATGTACCTCACCAGGTCTATTTTGGTCAGCCCTTTCTTCCCATATGGTAACGTCCATTATAGTGGCACTCTGACAAGGCATATGTCCAGTGAAATGACCAGGTGTCTTGCCAGTCTCAGTCATCTCTCTGTCATGATACCCTTTCAACACCTCTACCTAGTCTGTGTAAGAGTACATCATCGGTGACATAGTCTCTCCATGAGTGATGCCCATGATCTTAAGTAGGCAATGCTGGTGGAAGACACCCAACTTACATAACATCTTTACTGCTCTTTTCAATGTTTTGCTGGCATAGATTGCAGTTATTAATACAGTGAGCAGGTAAAGTTGCAGCTTCTTGACTGTGCTGATGGTATTGGATGCCCAGACTGTGTGAAGTCACTGGAAGACTGATGCTGCTTCGTGAGTTTTTTGTATGGGTTTTGGTTTCTACATTACCCTCCTTGGAGGTACTGTTTTCTAGGGAGGGGAAGAGATTGAAGTCCTAAACCTTCTGTTGCCTGATGGTGATGGGAGGTGCTCAAAGCATGTTCAAATTTAATGTTAATGTGAAGTTTCAGCTCGACAATGTTTAAGTTGATGCTTGAGCTTTAAGAAAAGAGAGAGATGGTGGTATAATGGTATTGAATTGGCATTCAGTGGCCCACTCAAATGCCCTGATAACATGAGTTCAAACCTACCACAGCAGCTAGTGAAATTTGAAATCAATTAACAAATCTGGTATCTAAATCTAGTCACAGCAAAGGCAGCTATGAAACTGTCAACAATTGTAAAAAAATCTTGTTTAGTATCACCCTTTGGGAGAGGACTGTACGTCTTTACCTAGTCTGGCCTATGTGTAACTCCAGCCTCACAGCAATGTGATTCAATTTTATCTGCCCTCTGAAGTGACCCAGCAAGCCACATAGATGTATCAAAACATCTACAAAATCCAGAGGAAGCAATGAAACCAGACAAACTGTAGCAAACCCAGTCCTGTCGACACAACATAATGTAAATTCTCAATATGAAGATGTGGCTTCGTCTCCACAATGACTATGGTCATTCTCACTAATAGTGTCAAGGATGATGGTTCTGTGACAGGTAGATTGGTGAGAATGAGGTCAAGTATAGTTTTTCTTATTATAGATTCACTTACCAATATCAGAATACTTGTGTCAAAATTGAGAGAGCCATCCCACAGACTAGTCAACTTGCCTCATAAAATGGTACTCACAGAATCATAACTTACAATGTTTCAAACACCACAATCCAGAGCCGTGGGTATGTCGTAACCCACCCGCAAGACAGACTCAGCAGAGGTAGCAGTGTAAGTGGCATACAATCAGGATTTGCGTATGCAGACCCAATGAAGTCTCATGGCATCGGGTCAGAAGTGGGCAAGGAGATTTCTGCTGACTACCAATTATAGTTTCCCCACTCTCAGCTGATGAAACAGTACACCCCATGTTGAACATTAGGTGGAGTAAGCTCTGAGGTTGCAAAAGCACAGAATGTACTCTGAGTGGGGGCACTTCAATGTCCATCATCAAAACTGGCTTGACAGCAGCACTATTGACAGAGTTGGCCAAATCTTAAAGTATACAGCTGTTAGGCAGGGTCTGCAGCAGGTGGTGAAAGAACCACCAATAAGGAAAAACATACTTAACCTCATCTTCTGTCAGTTGCAGATGTATCTGTCCTTGACAGATTGGTAAGAGTGAATGCCGTACAGTCATTGTAGAGACAAGATCCTGTCTCCACAGTCAGGATACACTTTATTGTGTTGTGTGGCACCACCACTCCGCTAAAACGGGCAGATTTGAATCGATGTAGCTACTCAAGAAAAAGGCATTTATTGGGTGCTGTGGTCAATTCACAATAGCAAAGTAGTGTTCACCCAAAATGTGTAACTTCATGGCCTGACACATCCCTCATTCTAACATTACCATTAAGCCTGGGGATTGATGAAGAGTACAGGAGAGCATACCAGAAGCAGCATCACACATAAAAATGAGACATCAAAATGATGAGGCTACCAAGCAGAGCTACTTGTGTGCCAAACAGCAATGTGAAGCAGTAAGTGATGAACAGAGCTGAGTGATTCCACAAACAGTGGCTCACCTCTGCAGTTCTCCCACATCCAGTTGTGGATGATGGTGGGCAATTAAACAATTGACTGGAGGAGAATGTTCCACAAATATCCAAATCCCCAACGATCAGGGACCCCAGCACATAGGTGCAAAAGGTAAGCTTTAAACATTTCCACCAAGCTTCAGGCTGAAGTGCAGAGTGGATGTTCCACCTTGGCTTTTCATACTAGGAGTGAAGTTGACCCACGTGGAACAGGTTTTCTGTATTCTGGCATCCTACTCTTTAACTACAAGTTTTAACTTTTCCAGTTCATCAGTAGTGATTTCTAATTGTTCTCGCGATGATCTAATCTCAACTACTCGGCCATGGGAATCTTCTAGGTTGTTGGTTATCGCTATTTCTGTGGCTATTTTTGTGGCCTTCTTTCCTAACTTGTTATATGTTTCTCTCCGAATGTCTTGGACCATGGAACCTGCAGTCCAGGGCTAGGCTGTGTTGCTGCAGAATTCTGGCTATTTGGGCCACTTTTAAAGAGGGATTGGTTGAGAATATCCTCCCATGTTGGATAAGAGGACAGTTGTTCCATTTTTCTAGTGAGCATATTATTGCTGGATCTTTTACTGGATTTATCTTCCATGTTATTAAGGTATGGAAGGTGGCTGTTGTTGGGGTAAGGCTTCAGATAAATTCTTGTTGCAACCTTTTTAAGTCTAAAATGTGTAGAACTAGGGCATGGTAACTCCTTATAACATAACCCGAAGATGGGTATTTAATCCCTTCTCATACTTGGGTTTTCCATACTTGTGTGTTATGTGTATCCCTGGTCCCTGACCCAACATCTGCTGTTTGTTCCAAGTATTCTTTAAAACAACTGGCTGTCATTGCAATTGGGTTAGTCAAGTATATCGAGGTATCAGCACCTGCCAATGTCTCTAGGGTTCCCACACAAGAGATAAATGCCTGTTTTCCTCTAGACTGACTTCCTCAGAGCCCTTCTATTACCCGCTACCCTTTTCCAGTTTGTGCTTTGCTTGTTCTGGCAGTAGAACACTCGGTTGACGGGTCAAATCCTGGTCAGCTCCCTGTATCCTCAGTTACTCAGTTGAATCCTGGTTTTCATGTGAGGTATTGACCCTCTTAACTGTGGCTCAGGCTAAATTCTGAGGATACCAAGCTATTGAGTTTGACTTTGTTGCAACTCAGGGTCACTTCTAATCAGAGACAACTGGGATGCCAAATACTGTCAAAAAAAAAATCAGAGGCTGTCTGTGCTTCCTTAAACAAGTTAGACAACTCCAACCAAAACGTTATGAATGAATTTGTCCAGGTGTCCTACAATACCAAACTGATCAAATCAGTATGAACATAAGCATTAGTCTCAACTTTATTAGGAAACAAGTTACAATCGCCTTTAATACTAAACAATACTATTCCAAATCCATCTGGCCTCTTAAGCTTACAATGCTTTTGGAGTCTCTTGTAGATTTTCGCAGTTCCTCTCTCTGTCTGTGGGACTGCAAAGCTGCTCTCTCATGACGGTAAGCTAGTTTCTGACTTTTGTCACTAGTCTCCTCAGAAGGTCTCCTGCCTGGTCTACAGGTAAATCCTATTTGATATATCTTTTTATCTAGCTTCTGTTTCTTTCTATAGCTTTAGCCAATCAGGAGATCCTATTTAATGGCTACCAATGATTTAGATGGCTTTGTTACTTACTAAATGTCGTGTTTGTTCCATTGTTTCAGGCTTGAGTATCTGGTTTGCAGTGGCTAACATGCATCCCTTAGTTGATGCAATATATTTATCCAAGATGACTGTTGATATGCTGTGTCCTTTATGTTAAAGTTGTTAGCACCTAGTTGCTGCTTGTGTCTGGGTTTTTGTGGGTTCAGAGTTTTACCAGGCCAATATATGCAGCATTCTTGCTGTTTGGCCAAGTTGGCAATCTATCTGTGTTTTAACAGCCAGGATGATACAATAATTGGGTCATATAATTGACAGAAAAATATGAAAGGATGCCATAAAGAATCAGATTTTTTAAAAAAATAAAGGTTGTGAAGAAACATTTAAGATTTGTTTAATCAAGATGTGTTTAAATTTCATTAATTTATATTCAATCGAGACCAACATTGCACTTCACTGGAAATCAATCCCCCCTAGTCCCAGAATTGTCACAAAAGTTAAAAGGTTTATAAAAGTACATAAAATCCCACAATTTACCAATCTCTTTAGTGTCAGATTGACAGAAAGCACTAACCTGATATTTTAACAAGAATTACTGTTTATTCCAAGTAAATAGATTTTAGTTATAAGTAACAACTTTGAATTATAAGCATATTGATAAAACTGTAACCCCTTGTAAAACTGCCCCTACACATACAGACAAGGAGATAGAAAAAAAACAAAAAAAACTATGGGTGAAGAGAAAAACTAGGTAAGCAGTTCAGTGGTCCCTGTCTGTAGGGTTCACTGAGATGAAGCTTTTGGTTCACCAGGACTTGCTGTTTCTTGATCTCTCTTCAACAGGAACGTTCACTTTCTTGCAGGATCCAGAGAGCAACTGGTTAACAAATGATGAAGTCTGCGGCTTATTGATTGCAGAAGATGATGAGGGAGAAGAAAATGGCTTTCTTCAGGCTTTCAATTTTTTTACTGCAGAGAGACAGACACCACCACCTTTCCAGATATCTAAAGGCTTTTGATTCTATTGCCTACATCCTCAAACTGTTCAGCTACCTGGGAGCCAATATTCCTGATGAAGGGCTTTTGCCCAAAACGTCAATTTCGCTGCTCTTTGGATGCTGCCTGAACTGCTGTGCTCTTCCAGCACCACTAATCCAGAAGCCAATACATTTTGGCAGGCAGAAGGTCTTTGCCATTGACAACTGGTCACAACTTCACAGACCAATTGGCTACCTGTTAGTGCCTGAATCTCATTTTGCACACACCTCTTGTGCCAGTTCTCCTAACCACCACTTGAAAAAGCAACAGCTCGGGCAGCGCAGAAACACAGTGGTTAGCACCTCTACCTCACAACACCAGGGGCCTGGGTTTGATTCCAGCTATGGGTGATCATCTGGGTGGAATTTGCAAGGTTACTCCATGTCCACGTGAGTTTCCACCAGATGCTTTTGTAGCAGCCTGCAACTGCTCAAGTGAAATTTTAAAAAATCATGAACACAGGAGTCTAGAAACAGGGGCACAACAAACGATAAACAGGGCATCAAACTTGGCCAAAAAGCAAAGTGTGCTGGGAATGCTTGAGCCAAGACAGACACAAGAGACAATTCTGCCTGGGCAACAAGTCCTTACAAGATCCAACCCCAGACAATTGAAACCAGATAGGCACGAGAACACATCAGGAAGTACGAAAGGGCAATTCAACCTTTCCTGAAAAAAAATCACTAGATGCATGGGGCAGACATGCCCTCAGTAAGGCAAAAGACCAGGTGGAATAAAATCAGAATTCCAGGCCCTAAGAGCAGACACATCAAAGATGTTGCTGTTAAGCAAGACTTCGAAAGTCATTAGCAGCAGTTCAAGGTGATAAAGCCAACTAATTCGGTACCTGTGATTGGTCAAGTCCTTAGAAAGTTCTGGAACGTATCCAAGAGGGTATATGAACTCAGCTCAGCAGGGCTACATTCTCTAGCCTACCGAGCTGCACATTGGGATATAGCAGTGACCAGAGCAGCTCACCCTCTGACCAGAGAAAGATAGAGAGAGAGAGAGAGAGAGAGAGAGAGAGTCAACCCATGAAGAGAGGAAGAGACTGAACAATTTGTCAGCCCAGCAAAGAGACAAATTTCTTTCATGTTTCTAAAGAATCAGATAGTTAGCAACGTTACAAATCACACAACACCGCGTTATAGTCCAACAGGTTTATTTGGAAGCACTAGCTTTCGGAGCGCTGCTTCTTCATCAGGTGGTTGTGCAACAGAATCATAAGACACAGAATTTATAGCAACAGGATTGCAGTGTCATCGGAATGTAATATAGGTGCACAATCCTTTATTCAAAATGCTCGGGATCAACAGGTTTTTGGAATTCAGAATTTTTCGAATTTCAGAATAAGTGACAGTGAAATTTTACAAAATCTTACCAAACAGCAGATGCAATGTGAGTAAAACGGGCCCTGAAACTGAATTGAGGCCTGCTAGTGCTGGGCCAAGCCCCTACACGTCGCGCCTGAGTGACACGCATCAAGCGGGTATGGAGTTGGGTTAACTGTTTGTACACCAAAGAGCCTTGTTAATGAGAAGATACTTCACGAAAAGCCTTCGGAGTTTGGAGCTTTTCGGATTTCGGGATTTCAGATAAAGGGTTATCTACCTGTATTAAACAAATTTAATTTAAGACTTTCATCTTTTAGAATTATTTTGTTAGTTTTGATTCCTTCATATGTAAATCCCAGAACTTTTTTGAAGTTAAATTCTCAAGATAGCTTTAACAATATGTGCCATCTCAGTTCAGATAATGCATTGAGTGTGTGAGGTTAAAGTATGTCTGTGTCCCAATGTTAGGTCAGACTGATTCTATTTCTAAAGTGGGATTTACAGAATCTTACATGGATTTAAGCAGTTATTGAGCAAAATAAAATGTAATTCTACGAGTACAAATTCATCCCACAAACTTGTGTGTGTGTGTGCGTGCACGTGCACGCATAGTGGAGACCAAGTTTATGTGTGCATATGGATGTATGTGTGAGAGAGTGTGTGTGTATGTGTATAGGTACAAGCACACATAAGCACGCGCACACACACACACACTCTCCTACAGACCCACACTCATGCAGATTCTCTCTCAGACACAAGCTCTCTCTCATACACTCACACATACAACCCCGCACTCACACCCACACACGCACCCTCTCATAGACTTATACTCCATTACACCTACACATATACACCGACACTCTCTCACAGACACTCACACCCCCACACACACATCTACATGCACATACTTACTCAGTCTTCCTTGCGCACACATAAGTTTGTGGGATGAATTTGTACTTGCAGAATTACATTTTATTTTGCTCAAAAACTGCATAAATCCATGTAAGATCCTGTAAATCCCATTTTAGAAATAGAATCAGTCTGACCTAACCTTGGAACACAGACAGACTTTAACCTCACACATTCAATGCATTATCTAATCTGAGATGGCGCTATTGTTAAAGCTATCTTGAGAATATAATTTTTTAAAAGTTCTGGGTTTTACATATGAAGGAACCAAAACTAACATGATCATTCCAAAAGATGAAAGACTCAAGCTATATTTGTTCAATATTACATTCCAATGACACTGCAATCCTTTTGCAATAAATTCTGTGTCTTATGATTCTGCTCTACAACCACCTGATGAAGAAGCAGGACTTTGAAAGCTTGTGATGCCAAATAATCTTGTTGGACAATAACCTGGTGTTCTGTGACTTTTAACTCTGTCCACCCCAGTCCAACACTGGCACCTCCAAATCATAGTTAACAACAGAATTGTTAAAAGTGTAAAACTTAACTCTTACCCTTTGTTGACTTTGAATAAAGGTGTAATCTGGTTTGCTGACTGCAGACTTGTGCTGTGTAGTCCTTTCCTGATACATGCTAAGGTGCCTGGGTAAATTGTGTACACTCGTTAACAAGTCTGTGGGGTCTTAGAGACATTCTGTTCCAGACAACACTCTGGTTTCCTCCCACAGTTCAAAGATGTGCCACTTAGGTGAATTGGCCATGCGAAGTTGCCCATAATGTCCAGGGATGTGAAGATAAAGTGGCTTAGTCAGTGTAAATGTAGGGACACGGCAATATGGTGGGTTGCTGTTTGGAAGGTCACTGCAGACTCAATGGGCTGAATGGTCTGTATCTGTACTGTAGAGATTCTATCACAACACCTACAATAAGTACTGATAGCTTGCTTTAAAAAGTTCAGGAAGCCCTTCCACAATCCTTGATTTTTAAAACAGTGCTTTTTCCCATTTCAGTTGTAACATATATAAAAAAACAGATTTGGTCTTTAAGTAATTACACTTATTATTGAAACGCATTTCTAGAAAAGGTTTAGTTTTGCCTTGCCTTGTTTTGGGTGGAGAGAGAAAGAAAAGCACTTACAGCTTCAAGCCAAATCAAAATCCTTACTAACTTGCAAAGAAATTAGGTCATATTTCCTGTCATTTTAACTTACCTGCCCGTTTCATTTTTCTTGTTTCCTATCTGGAGTTACAACGTGAGACCATTTTCTGAGAATTATCATGAAAGTGAATTATCTTTCCATCAACAATATATTAGAACTGTTTTATGCAACAGTGCTGTCTTGATGTTTTGGTTGATAAATATGCATTCAATTTCTACAGCATTTTGAATTATTAGAATTATAAAATTATTAACTAACCCAAATTAGCTCCGCTCAGCTAGGACAGATTGATAGCTGAGGGGAAGTTACTTTAAATATTAAAAATGGGAATTTGTCAGGAATCCACCTCCTCATTAATCCAGTAAAGCGTTCACTTGGCAATGCTGAGTCATATAATATGATCAGAACTGGCTGTAATGGCTATGTATTTGAATACCCTACAAATATTGATATGTGGAAAAGTTGGCATGTCAATGGAATTGTACCACAGAAGAGGCCTAAATTTGTGAAAAGATATTTATATTAACTGTTGAGGCAGTACCTAAAGAATGTAAAGTTAAGATCAATAGCTAAAGATAGGTTTAGGAAAAGCTCTTATGAAAAGCTTTGTTAGAATATGGATTCTACTATTAGCACCATTGAAATGAAAAACATTTGGAAAACAACATCTTGAATAAAAAGTGTGAGAAAAGTGTATTGATTGATTGATCTTCTTCATACAGCCACCATAAACATGTTATGGACATCAGATTTGGGATAATTTCCCCTTTTTCACATCTCTTGGCTGACTGCAATAAGATATATTTGAAAGAATATATAAATTTAAAGAATAGAGATGAAGCAGGCTTTCTGATAGGTGTAAATAAAAAAATATATTTCACGCATGAAAGTTAATCTCTAAAAACATTCACTCCTCACACATAGCAAGAAAAAAACACAAAAAAAGTTGATTTCTGAATCCATAAAATACACCTAACTCAATTGGAACATAGAACATAGAATGTTACAGCGCAGCAAAGGCCCTTCAGCCCTCAATGTTGCACTGACCTACACTACCCACACTATTCCATTATCATCCATATGTTTATCCAATGACCATTTAAATGCCCTTAAAGTTGGCGAGTGTCCTACTGTTGTAGGTAGTGCATTCCACGCCCCTGCTACTCTTTGAATAAAGAAACTACCTCTGACATCTGACCTATATCTATCATCCCTCAATTTAAAGCTATGTCCCCTTGTGCTAGCCATCACTATCTGAGGAAAAAGGCTGTCACTGTCCATCCTATCTTTGATTATCTTATATGTCCCAATTAAGTCACCTCTCAACCTTCTTCCCTCTAGCGAAAACAGCCTCAAGTTCCTTAACCTTTCCTTATAAAACCTTCCCTCCATACCAGGGAAATTAAAAGATAAATTAAGTAGATTGTTTCTTCTACTGTTGTTAAGAAGATGGGGTTTGAAATGTCACAGGCTTGAAGGAAATTCTCTTGGAGATTAGAGGTTTCTGGCTACTTCCAACAAAATTGTGACCAATCTCCGGTAGTTACAACTTATATTCATTTAGGATATATTAGGAGTACAAGAAAGACTGGTAAGTTTTATTGATCTCCAGGGAAATAACCCCAATTAATAGGGAGGGTTGGGTAGGTATTTCTGCAGCTGTAGAGTGGAATCCAGGATGGTGTGCTACCTCTCTGGCACTATCATGGTCAAGGATGTCACTGAGCAGCTGCAGAACACCCTGAGGGGAGAGGGTGAACAACCAATAGCTGTGATCCACATATCAACATCATAGGCAAAAAGGGAGACGTGGATCTGCAGACAGAATTTGGAGAGCTAAGTAGGAAATTAACAAGCAGGCCCTCAAAAGTAGTAATCCCTGGATTACTCCCAGAACCACGTGCACTTAGATGTGAATAGAACTAAGAGAATAAAGCAAATGAATGCATGGCTCATGGATAATGCTGTAGAGAAAGCTTTAAATTTGTGGGACATTGGGTCTGGTGTTGAAGGAGATGTACAGATCAGATGGGTTTCACTCAAATAGAACTGAGACTGCGTTCCCTGAGGAGTGATTTGCTGTTTTAGGTTGACATTTAGGTTGACATTGGAAAAAGCCAAAGAGCTACCAAAGTAAGAATAATTCACTGGAGGAAAGCCAACTTCAATGGGGTACTAATGAATCTGGGCAGAATACATTGGATTCAAAGCTTAGCATAAAAATGGGAGAAGAAAAATAAGCTAGCTTCATGGAAGGAGAAAGGACTGCAGATGCTGTATGGAATATAAAGAATATGAAAACATGGAAAGGGTTAAAGCATGAAGACCATTGGCATTCTGTGGTCTGTGGAAGGCAGGATGGGATAAGAACTATGGAATGCTCTTACACCAATTAGCAGAGTAGGGTTAAGGCTGAAAGGTCACGATGGCGAGATGAGATAACAGTTAGTCGAACTAGTTTCCCTGTTAAGTGTTATTATGACAGGATTGGGACCATAAATATTTGGGGCATGACATTAAAATATCTAATTAATAGTTAGTAGAGTCAGCTTGAGACAGGCGACTATTGTAATAGACAGAATAGCTAAATATCTATCATGACAGGTTAGTCTGGATTGGAAGATCACTGTAGCAGAGGTGATAATTATCTAATCATGACATTAGGAAAATATTAAATAGGGTCTGAAATGGAAGACCATTGTTGCAAAGAGTTAGTAATAAATATCTAACCGTGACATTAGAATAACAATAAGTAGAATGTACAACTAAAGAGATAATGGGAACTAATATCACTGGTTTATTATGTAACTAGAATGAGGTACTTTGATTAATATAGTTAGACATGCTGATAAGCTAACAGAAACATGATAAAAAAATATAAAAATCCCCGGACCCTGAGGTTTATGGGCATTCAAGAGTCTGCTTTCTCAGTGTCACGGTTTTTTGTTTGCAAATAAAAGACCTACTTCTTGAAGAACTTTCTGCATCTCCTGGTGATTCTTTATATTTTCTCCATGACAGCTAGAGGTCAGAGTTGAAAAGTGTGGCATTGGAAAAGCACAGCCGGGCAGGCAGCTCTCAAGGAGCAGGAGAATCGACGTTTCGGGCTTAAGCCCTTCGTCATATTTCTGATGAAGGGCTTATGCCTGAAACGTTGATTCCCCTGCTCCTCGGATGCTGCCTGAGCTGCTGTGCTTTCCCAGCACCACACTTTTGGACTCTATCATTCAAGAAAGACACGGTTTGTTCAGAACCAAGGTATATATGAATAAAAGAGGAAAGATAAGGCATAGAAATTCAAAGCTCCTGGCATAACACCCAAAAGTCTTTGGAAATGAAGACAAAAAGGAAAAATTGTGCTGATGTCAAAGCATCAAAGAGAAAATACAACAGAGAACCAAGCTGGACTGTAAGAAGAAGGTCAATGTTCTCCTTTCCATAACTGTTGACATCTTCTCTCCGATTCCTCATCCTCACTCCATCTTTGCTACTCACCTACAACTGAAGCTTATGCTCCACTCTCAGTATTGCCTGCCACATCTTCCCTCACTTGACGTCATAGTGGCAAATGTGAGAACTGAATTTGGCAACTTAATTGCCCGGTGGCAGTTAAGAACCAGCTACATTGCTGTCAACAGGGAGTCCAATATGGTCAGACCATGTAAGGACAGCAGTTTTCTTCCTAAAGGGCATTAGTGAACTAAATAGGTTTTACAACAATGATTTAATTGTCATCACTAAGCTTTTAATTTCCAATTTTTATTGAATTCAAATTCTATTATCTGTCATGGTGATATTTAATCCCAGGTTTCCAGAAAATAACATAGGTTTGTGGACTGCTATTTCAGCGACACTGTCATTAGTCCACTGCCCTCTTTGCTGTACCGTTGCAATAATAGTTGGCATTCTAGCCTGAGGTGTCATCATTAAGGTTTGGAAGCTTACTGTCAGTAGATCGGAGGGCTAGATTAGAGGTAGATTACTTACAGTGTGGAAACAGGCCCTTCGGCCCAACAAGTCCACACCGACCCTCTGAAGAGCAACCCACCCAGACCCATTCCCCTACATTTACCCCTTCACCTAACACTACGGGCAATTTAGCATGGCCAATTCACTTCACCTGCACATTTTTGGACTGTGGGAGGAAACCGGAGCACCCGGAGGAACCCACGCAAACATGGGGAGAATGTGCAAACTCCACACAGACAGTTGCCTGAGGCGGGAATTGAACCCGGGTCTCTGGCACTGTGAGGCAGCAGTGCTAACCACTGTGCCACTGTGCTGCCCGTTCTTAGATACTGGCACATGTTGTTGCCACTTTCCATAGATATAGGGTGTGTGTGTGTGTCCAGTATCTATTGAGTGTGCCCTGAGATGCTGGTGGCTAGTATCAAACATGGAGCACGATTAAAAAGCAGAAGCTCCAAGGTAATAATACTCAGGATTACTACCCAAGCCATGTGCAAACTGGCATAGGGTAAAATTAAGTCAAGGAGTTTAATGTGTGAGTCAAAGATTGTGGTGTATGTGGAATGAGTTTCGGTTTATCCAGCACTTGCACTAGTACTGAGGTTGAAGGGAGCTGTTCTGGTGGGATTTTGCTGGGTTCTGGTAAATCAAATAACTAGGGTTGTGGAGAGAGCTTTCAACTAATTGGAGAAGAGTGAAGGTTTGAGGGAGGAGAAATGTAGGCTTACAATGAAATGATAACGATAAGAAAAAAGTAGTGAGTAAGACAAGAAGAGACAGAATAATAGAAAATAACAGTGAATACAATTAAAGGAGAAAACAATTGTAAAAGGACAAAATTCTGACTCATCAATGCAAGTTCTACTTGGAACAAAATAAATGAGTTAGTGGCACAAATACAGGTTAGTGGGTATGATCTTAAACCTATTATAGAGACATGGTTATAAAGAGATCAAAGCTGGGAACTATGTGGTGCAGCGTTTTTTGTATAGGATGAAATTAGCATGATGGAAGGAAATGACCTTGGAAGGTGTAGAATCTATATGTGTAGAGGTAAGAAATAACAAGGGGAAAAAGACTCTGGTAGTAATCTATAGATGAACAGTGACATTACAATGAGAACATGTAATATAGCCTGTACATTAATCTTAGGGATCTTTAATTTTCATGTGTATTGGGAAGTCAAATTGGCAGAAGTTGCCATGAGGAAGAACTCACAGAGTATCTTCAGGACAGATTCAAGCACTAATATATTGTAGATCCAACTAGGGAAGGTAAATAAGTGATGTCAGGATAAATGATCCCTTCAGAAACAGGTAGAATGGTGGATGGGGAAATTATCATTCAGTTTGAGAGGGAGGAATCTGGGTCAGAAACAACTGTGCTAAGCTTAAATAAGGGCAATTTGATAGGAATAAGGGCAGAATTGACTCGAGTGGATTCGGAAAGATTTGAACCTCAAAGATGATTAAAAAATAATGGCAGACATTTAAGAAAATAATTCAGGACTCACAGCAAAGATTCAATGAATGAGGATGAAGGATTCCAGGAAAGTGATAAATCGTTAACCAGAGAAATTAAAAATAACATCAATTGAAAGAAAAAAAATCGCACAACTTTGCAAAGACTAATAGTGAACCAGAGGATTGAAAATCTTTTAACAACCAACAGAAGGAGACCAAAATAATGAAGGGGGAAAAGGTAATGTTTGAAGGTAAATTTGCAAGCAATATCAAGATGGATAACAAAGCTTCTTTAAGTATGTAGAAAAGGAAGAGAAAAACTAAGGTGAACATGTGTCTCTTAGAGAACAAGGCTGGGGAAATAATAATGGGGAACCATAAAATGGTAAAGTAGTTGAATAAATACTTTGCGTCATTTTGACAGTAGAAGACACTAATAGCATCCCAAAATTAGTAAATATCGAAGAGGCAAAAAGAGGAGAGCAAGTAAATACAATAACTATTACTGAAGAAAAAGTGTTAGGGAAACTAATGGCGCTAAAGGCCAATAGGTTCCCTGGATATGATGGGATGAATCCTAGATATTAAACGAATTAGCTGCAGAGATAGTGGATACATTGGTAGTAATCTTCCAAGGTTGTTAGATTCTAGAAAAGTCCAAGAGGATTGGAAAGCTGCTAATGTAACCATAGTGATTGCAATGAAGTTAACCAGATGAACATCATAGAATATCAGTTCCCTGATTGGCCCTTTTAACCTGGTCCAATCAGCAAGCCCTGGCTGACAAATATTAACAGGAGTGTTCCCTCCAATTCTATAATAAGATCCCTCCAATTCTATTTTGATTTAGTCCCTCCCCTCCCCTTCACTGGTTTGATCACACAGCACTGTCCCTTGATGTGAAGGGCAGTGTTTGTCACTGGCCACCCAGGTGTTTTCCTATCTTCCTGGTGGTGGAAATTGAATAAAGATTCGTGCACTTTGTGTCTTTCACTGTGTCTCACGCCTGCACACACACACCATGGGTGCTGGGGAAAAAAATAAGCACTACCGCACTTAGGTGGTAGTGTGGGGGTTAAAATAAAAAAAAAATTAACAGGAGTGTCAGAGGTTCTATTCACTTTGAGAGCCGGCTCTAAGGGAGCTAGATCAGTGTCAAAGACTCAGCTTCAGTGGAGCTATTTCAGTAACACCTTTATTTAAAAGGGAATGAAACAAAAAAGTAACTATATGCCAGTTAGCTTAATGTCTGTTGGAAAAAATCTGAGTCTAAGAGAAAAGAAGTAATAGCAGAGCATTTAGAATTGGACGATATGATCAAGCAAAGTCAGCATGCCTTCATCAGGGAGAAATCATACCTGACAAATCTATTAAAATTCTTTGAGGAAGTAACAAGGAGAATAGATAAAGGAGAATGAGGGGATATAATGCATTTGAAATTTCGAAGGGTATTTGTTAAAGTACCACTTTAGGTCACTTAATATGATTAGATTTAGATTACATTACAGTGTGGAAACAGGCCCTTCGGCCCAACAAGTCCACACCGACCCGCCGAAGCACAACCCACCCATACCCCTACATTTACATTCACATGATAAAGAGGCTATGGTATTGGAGTTGTATATTAGAATGGATAGAAGATTGATTAGCTAACAGAAGACAAAGAGTTGGAATGGGGGGCAATTCTTGGGCTAAGAAAATGGTAAAAATGAAGTATTATGGGAAATGTGAAGTTCTGGAGTCACAACTATTTACAGTATACATAAATGATATAGAATCATAAAGTCCTTACATTGTGGGAGCAGTCCATTCAAGCCCATTGAGTCCGTACCACCCCTCTGAAGATCATCGTACATAGACCTGTACCCCTATCCTAACCCTGTTTTTCCTATGGCTAATCCACCTATCTTATACATCCCTAGAGACTATGGGCAATTTAGTAATCCACCTAAACTGTACATCTTTGGAAACTGGAGCACCTGGAGGAAGCCTACACAGACATAGGAAGAATGTGCAAACTCCACATAGCCAATTACTCAAAGGTGGGATCAAACCCGGGTCCCTGTGAGGCAGCAGTACTAACCACTGAGCCACCATGCCACCCTATGGATAAGGATATAGATAAGGAAAATGAATGTACAATAGTCAAGTTTGTGGATGACATAAAAATATGTGGGAAGTCAAACGGTGATGATGACACAAAGAGTCTGCAAAGGGTTATGGACAGGCTAAGTGAATAGCAAAAATGTAGCAGATGGATTATAATGCAGGAAATGTGAGATTATGCATTTTGAGAGGAAAAAATAGGAGAACTGAATGTTATTTAACTTGAGAAGGAATGCAAAAAACTCCAGAACAGAGGGACTTGGGAATTCTTATGCAGAATAACAAAAAGTTTGAACCCAAGTTCAGAGAAGGCAAATGGGAAGTCGGCCTTTAATTCAAAGGTAGTACAATATAAAGTAGGGAGGTTTTTCTAAAACTATACAAGGTACTAGTCAGACTACAGCTGGAATACTGTAAATGTTTTGGACCCCTTATCGAAAGAAAGGGAGATTGGTAATGGTGGCAGTCCAGTCCCCTACGTTGATACCAGATATGTAAGGATTGTTTTATGAACAGAGTTTGAACAGGGTGGACCTGCATGTATTGGAATTTTGAAGAAAGAGGTGACCTTATAAAATATACAAGGTTCTTAGAGGAACGACAGGGTAGATGTGGAAAGGTTATTGTCCCTTGAGGGAATCAGAAGGCATTATCTCAGCATAGGAGGTTGTACTTTTACTGAGGGCAGTGAATCTATGGAATTCTTTACCGCACAGACCTGTCAAGGTTGGGTCATTAAGTATATTCAAGGCTGAGATAGACAGATTTTTAATCAGTAAGGGAATCAAGAGTTTGGGGGAAAAGACAGGAGAGTGGAGTTGAGGGTTATCAGATCAGCCATGATCGCATTAAATGGCACAGCAGAGCTCGATAGGCTGAATGGCCAGCTTTGGCTCCTTTTGATTTCTTTTGGAGCAAGCAGCGAGCTGAAATTGTAAGGTATCATGCCAAGAAATTTTGGCATCTGGTTTTCTCACGGTGGTTGATAGGATGCATAGTTACTTTTAATGAGGTGAAAGTGAAGACTGCAGATACTGGAGATTAGAGTAAACATATGTGGCACTGGAAAAGCACAGCAGGGTCGGTGTGGACTTGTTGGGCCAAAGGGCCTGTTTCCACACTGTAGGGAATCTAATCTAAAAGAACGTCAGGCAGCATCCAAGGATCAGGAGAGTCAATGTTTTGGGCATAAGCCCTTCATCAGGAATGTGGTGTGGTTTCGTGAAGTGAAATGTGCAATTGGTAAGGTTTTTAACCTTCAACACTGCCTTTCATAGGCAACTTGCTGCTCTTTCTTTTTCTGTTTTCTCCTGTTCTTTCTTTTGCTTTTTGTTTATACAGAAGTGTTTTCATGCACAACAAAATGCTTCTTTCCTCATCACCCAAGTTACTTTCCATCTTTATCCACTACCACTAGAAAATAGAATGGAATCCCTACAGGCCACTCATCTAACAAGTCCACACCAAACCTCCAAAGAGCTCCCACCCCATTCCTGCAACTCCCATAACTAAGCCACTTAGCCTAACATCCTTGGACACTATAGGAATTTAACATGGCTAATCCACCAAGCCTCCATGTCTTTGGACTGTGGGAGGAAACCACTGCACCAAGAGGGGACCTATGCCGAACTAGGAGAATGCGCAAACGCCACACAGTTGCCAAAGGCTGGAATTGAATCCAGGTCCCTAGTACTGTGAGGTGCCAGTGCTAACCACTGAGCCACCCATGTTACCAATCACTTACCAATTTAGGTGCAAAGCCTATCAGGGGCTGTGCAATAACACAAACAAGTGAGGGAAAGTTCGGGAGAGAAGGAGGAACGGGCCTGCAGCTTATTTCTGAGGACATACCTTGCCTCAATCCTTCATTACAACATACAGCAAATTTCTCCTGATGTCAAGATAGGCCTCGCTGAACTTCTGATACAATGCTGCTACAGTTCTCACCATAGCCCACTTTATTCAGGTCTCTAAGGGGCAACCTTTTCACGCAGAGGGTGGTATGTGTATGGAATGAGCTGCCAGAGGAAGTAGTGGAGGCTGATACAATTGCAACATTTAAGAGGCATTTGGATGGGTATATGAATAGGAAGGGTTTGGAGAGATATGGGCCGGGTGCTGGCAGGTGGGACTAGATTGGGTTGGGATATCTGGTCGGTATGGACGGGTTGGACCGAAGAGTCTGTTTCCATGCTGTACATCTCTATGACTCTATGACTCTACAAGATTTCGAGGAGCCGTTTGAATAAATAAGAGATGTAGTCCTGTTTTGCATTTTCTATATTTTATTATGTCTAGCTTGTATTGTTAAATTCAGTCTCTCTTAATGCAGTAGACAATAAAACTGTTACCAGGAGACTTTATCTGCTGACAGGCAGATAGATGTTGGGTATTGGAGAGAAATCAGAATTGTGGCTGTTTTTGTGAATTGGATGCAGGAATCCTGGCTGATGATTGACTTTCCCCCTCAGCAGCCTGAGGTCACTGAGGCCAATTTGCATGCCCTTAGTTACATTTAAACTGAAATCAATGAACTGAACATAGCCCATGTTGACTGGGATTCATGGACTCATTGGTACATTGACTGACAGTTGCAAGGCTCTATGGAATTATTTGTAATGCCAAGTATAATACTGAACAGAATTCCTCAAAACGGGACAGCGGAATGCAACGTGGACTTATTCTGGCTAAAACAAAAACCTGCAGATTTCAGCTGTGTGTTTTTATGTGCCATGTAGTCCCATATCCTATCTCTCCTCCTCCCTCCCTGCCTGCTCTGCTGTGGACTCTGATATGAATTGTGTGCTCAAAACTACAGCTGAAAGGTGGGTCTGAACAAACAAGAACACCTAGTCCTGCTTTTGAGATCCAACAAACACAATGGCAACTTATGAGTGTCTTTAGCATAATAAAACGTCCAAGCTGCATTACAGGAGCCTCATAAAATAAAGGGTGCCCAGAAGCCACTTGAAGAGATAATAGATCTACTGATCAAAAACTTCAAAACAGCTAAACTCTAAGAATTGTTTTAAAGGGGAAAGTAAGGTCAAAAGACAGTGAGATATACGGAGGCAATTCCAGAAGTTATGATCTGGGGCTCACAGCCAGCGAAGGTGAATTGATTAAGATTCGGGATCCTCAAAGAGTCTACAGTTAGAAGAGGATTGTGGAGCTACAGAGATAGGGAGAGGTGAGAACATGAAGCCATTTAAAATGGAGGGCTGAATTGTAATGATGTACCAGATTCCGTACTTTCAGTTAAAATGTTGGGAATGCCATCTGCCGCAAAGCTAATTAGCTACAGACATAAAGGTGGAGAATGGGAAATAATAGAAGTAATCTAAAAAGAGAAAGTTAAAAATCACACAATACCAGGCTATAGTCCAACAGGTTTATTTGGAAGTACAAGCTTTCGGTGCACTGCTCCTTCATCAGGTAGCTAGAGGGCCAGGATCATAGGACACAGAATTTATAGTAAAAGATCAAAGCGTCATACAACTGATGCGAAGTGTAGAACAAACCTAGATTGCTGTTATGTCTTTCATCACTTAGTATAGGGTAGCAGGTTTCAATTGATTAATATGTAAATCCTAGAATTTCTTTCAAGTCACAGTCCCGAGATAACTTAAGGTTTTGTTAAAAAAGAAGTGACATCTCAACTCAGACAATGTATTAAAGGAATGAGGTTAGAGTCCGTCTGCATCCCAACCTTGAGTCAGACTGGTTCTATTTCCACACCTGGACGTCTCATTGTATCAGGCAACAGGATCCTGTGTGATAACTTCTCTGGCTATGCTGAGGACATCCTGAAGCCCATTGTACAGGGAACCCCCAGCTTCTATCATGACACTGCAGACTTCTTACAACACAGCACCCACAGACCAGTCAAACCAAGAACGTTCCTTGTCACAATGGACGTTTCAGTCCTTTATACCAGTATGCCTCACAACGATGGCAGCGCTGCAATAACCTCTGTATTTAACAACAACAACTGCCAATCTCTGGGCACCATCCCACAACTCATCCAGTTCATCCTGGACCACAACATAGAATCATAGAGTCAGAGCGATGTACAGCACAGAAACAGACACTTCTGTCCAACTTGTCCACGCCAACCAGATATCCTAACCTAATCTAGTCCCATTTGCTGGCACTTGGCCCAAATCCCTCCAAACCCTTCCTATTCATATACCCATCCAGATGCCTCCTCTGGCAGCTCATTCCATACATTTAACATTGTCTGCATGAAAAAGTTGCCCCTTAGGTTTTAAATTTGTCCTCTCTGACCCTAAGCCTATGCCCTCAATTTACGTACTCCCCCACCCCAACGGAAAAGACCTTGTCTATTTATCCTTTCCATGCTCCTCATGATTTTATAAACCTCTATAAAATCACCTTTCATCTTCCAATTCCCCACGGAAAGCAGCTTATTCAGCCTCTCCTCCAGGTCAAATCCTCCAACCTTGGCAACATCCTTGTAAATCCTTTCATGATCCCTTTCAAGGTTCGCAACATCCTCCGATAGCAGGGAGACAAAAATTGCACACAATATTCCAAATATGACCTAACCAATGTCCTGTACAGCCGCAACATGACCTCCCAACTCCTGTACTCAATACTCTGACCAATAAAGGAAAGTATACCAAACGCTTTCTTCACTATCCTATCTACCTGTGACTCCACTTTCAAGGAGCTATGAACCTGTACTCCAAGGTCTCTTTGTTCAGCAGCACTCCGTAGGACCTTACCATTAAGTGTACAAGTCCTGCTAAGATTTGCCGTTCCAAAATGCAGCATCTCACATTTATTTATATTAAACTCCATCTGCCACTCCTCAGCCCTTTGGCCCATGTAATCAAGATCCCATTGTAATCTGAGGTAACCTACTTCGCTGTCCACTACATCTCCAATTTTGGTGTCATCTGCAAACTTACTAACTGTACCTCCTATGTTCACATCCAAATCATTTATGTAAATGACAAAAAGCAGTGAACCCAGCACCGATCCTTGTGGCACTCCACTGGTCACAGGCCTCCAGTCTGAAAAACAACCCTCCACCACCACCCTCTGTCTTCTACCTTTGAGCCAGTTCTGTATCCAAATGGCTAGTTCTCCCGTATTCCATGAGATCTAATCTTGCTAATCAGTCTCCCATGGGGAACCTTGTTGAACACCTTACTGAAGTCCACATAGATCACATCTACCGCTCTCCCTCATCAATCCTCTTGGTGATTTCTTCAAAAAACTCAATTAAGTTCTTGAGACATGATTTCTCAGGCACAAAACTATACTGACTATCCTTAATCAGTCCTTGCCTTTCTAAATACATGTAACCCTCACCTTTGACAACCAGATCTTTATCCAGACACACCGAATAGCCAAGGGGACCAATTTGCACCCCAATATGCCAACATTTTCATGCACAAGTTCGAGTAAGACATCTTTGTTGTGCAGGATCTCCGATCAGCACTTTGCACCAGATACATTGACAACATTTTCTTCCTCTGGACCCATGTCGAGGAGTCACAGAAACAACTACATGGTGATATCAGCAAGTCTCATCCTACCACCAGAATTACCATGGACTATACTTTAGAATCAGTCTCGTTCTTGGACACATGCATCGCCATCAAGGACGGATACCTGAGTACCTCACTTTATTGCAAGCCCATAGATAACTTCATGATGCTACACTTCTCTAGCTACCACCCTAAACATGTTAAAAAGGCCATCCCCTACGGACAAGCCCTGTGCATGCACAGGATCTATTCAGATGAGGAGGAACGCGACGGAGACCTGAAGATACTGAAGGATGCCCTCATAAGAACAGGATATGATGCTCAACTCATTGACTGCCAGTTATGCCATGCCACAGCGAGAAACCGTAATTACCTCCTCAGGAGACAAATATGGGATCCCAACAATAGGGTATCCTTTGTCATTCTGTACTTCATGGAAGCGGAGAAACTATGCCATGTTCTTTGCAGCCAGCAACACATTATCGATGAAGATGAACACCTCACCAAGATCTTCCCTACACCTCCACTTCTAACCTTTAAACAACCGCCAAACTTTAAATAGATTATTGCTTGCAGCAAACTGCCCAGCCTTCAGGACAACATTGACCACAACTCTGTACAGCCCTGACATGGCAACCATAGCAGAATGTGTCAGTGTGTCGACACAGATACCACTATTACACGTGGGGACACCACCCACCATGTACATGGCGGGTACTCATGTGACCCGGCCAAGGTTGTCTATCTCATACGCTGCACACAAGGATGCCGTGAGGCATAGCACATTGGCGAGACTGAGCAGAGGCTACAACAATGGATGAATGGACACTGTGCAACAATCACCAGGCAGGAGTGTTCCCTCCCAGTCGGGAAACACTTCAGTGGTCAGGGACATACGGACTTGGATCTTCGGATGACCACCCTCCAAGGCAGATTTCGGGACAGGCAACAACACACTATCACCGTGCAGAGGCTGATAAGCAAGTTCAGTACCCTTGAAGATAGCCTCAGTTGGGAATTTGGAATCATGTCGCACAACAGGTGACCTCAACACACTATACACTCTCACATACAAGCACACGTTTACACACACTCTTACACACACACACTCACACAGACCCTCTCTCATAAATATGGTCTCAGACACACACACACAACACACACACACATACTTTCTTTCTCGCTCCCCCTCTCCCTCTCTCTCTCACACACACACACACGCACACACAACAGCACGCACACATACACATATAAATCTATGAGGTGAATTTGCATTTGCAGATACATTTTATTTTATTCAAAAAGCACACAATCTGTAGGCAGTCAGTCCATGTGACATTTTATTAATTCCTACTTTGGAAATAGAACCAGTCTGACTCAAGGTTGGGATACAGACAGACCCTAACCTCATATCTTTAATACATTGTCAAAGCTGAGATGTCACCCTTTTTTTAATAAAATCTTAAATTATCTCAGGACTCTGACTTGAAAAAAGTTCTGGGATTAACATTTAATCAATCGAAACCTGAAACCCATTCTAAGTGATTAAAGACTTAACAGCCATTTGGGTTTGTTCAACACTTCACATCCGTTGTATAACATTTTGATCTTTTATTATGAATTCTGTGTCTTATGATCCTGCCCCACTAGATACCTGACAGATAGCAGTGCTCCAAAAACTTGTACTTCCAAATAAACCTGTTGGACTATAACCTGGTGGTGTGTGATTTTTAACTTTGTCCACCCCAGTCCAACACCAGCACCTCCACATCATAAATAGAGAATGAGAAGGTAATAGTGAGTTTGGCAGCGTTAAAAGTAGCTAGATGTGTAGACCCAGATAAGATGAATCCCAAGCAGTTGAGGGATGCAAAGGAGAAGCTATCAGGGCCTCAGACAGTAATTTTAAGTGACAGATTAAGTCACTGTAGCTCCAATTTCTTTCTGACCACAGGTGAGATGCCACAAGGTTTCTAACTTTGTTCCATTATTAAAAAGGGGAGGAAGAGATAGACCAGGAAGTCACAGGCTAACCTCAGTGGTGGCAAAGTTATGAAAATGAATTCTAAAGGACAGATTGCATCTGCACTTGGTGAGACCTAGATTATTGAAGGATAGTTAGCATGGGTTTGTTACAGGAAAATCATGCTGGACAAATTTGATCAACACTTGTGAGGAGGTAACCATGAATATTGATGAGGGAAATACATTTGATAAGGTTTACATGTAATTTTGTAAGATCCCTTATAGCTGACTGGTCAAAGAAATAAGAAGTCATGGGATCCAAGGCAAAGTGGATCCAAAATTCACTGCGAGACAAGAAGCAGAGAACAACTGTATACATTTGATTTTATGACTGCAAGTTTATTTTCAATGAAATTCTGCAAGGCTTGGCGCTGGTGCCTTTGCTATTTAAGAAATGCAGAAATGATATGGACTTAAGTGTAAGGATAGGATCACAAGGAACACAGATGACATGGTAATTGGCAAGGTAATAAATAGTGAGGAGAATAGCCACTTCTGCAGTACAATATCAATGGACTGGTCAGCTTGGTAGAGCAGAGCCAAATGGAAATCACTCTGGAATTGCTCTTGAGGAGCACTAACAAAGCAAGGGGTTATGCAAGGATGTTGGAAAGTACAGCTGATCAGAGAGATCTTGGTATGCATATCTGCAGATTACTGAAGGTAGCAGAGCAAGCATATAAAGTGGTTCATAAGACATGTTGGATACTTGCATTTATTAGTTGAGGCATAGAATTCAAGACTAAGGAACTTATGCTGGAAGTGTTTAAAATGCTGGTTAGGCCACAAGTGACATGCAGTTCTGATCACCACATTATAGGAATGATGCAAATTGACTTGTGGAGGATAGAATAGATTTACCAGGATGTTGCTGGACTGGAAGAACTTAGCTTTGAGGAAAGATTGGAAAAGCTGGAGTTGTCTTCTTTGAGCAGGGAAGATTGGGAGATCTGTAAGATTATGAACAGCATAGATAGGGTGGGTAGGGAGGAGTTTTTTATGAGTAGAGGTGTTGAAAAATGAGATGGGGTTTAAGATTTAAGATAAGAGGTAGAAGGCAAAGAGGTTAATGGAGGTCTGAAATACACTGCCTGTAATGATGGTTAACTCAAAAACTCTGGTAACATCTGAACAATATTTAAATTTCCAATTGCATTGCCATAATCTCCAGAGCTATGGGTCAGAAGCTGGAAAAGTGGGATTTGTGTAATCAAATTGTTGTTGACCAGTGCAGGCATGGTGGGCTAAACATTCTCATTCTGGGCTTTAAACATCTATGAATCCAAGAGAATAGTCACTAATTGTCTATTAATAGTTTGAAGCTGCTTCCTGCATAGTCACAGTGGTTAGCACGGACATGCAGCAGGAACTCTTAATTACTAAATTGATTAAATTCTAAGTTGACTTTGGTGGGTGTTGATGTGGGAAGTGCAGCAGGGACTGGCTGTTTTCATAGCATTTTCCACATTGAAATATATACAAAAATGTACAAGCGGGAGATATTGCTTTTTGTATAAAGCATATCGTCTTGTATGTGAATAAATGTAGCTTCATATAAAGGTTAAGTCACTGTAGCTCCAGCTTCTCATTAAAAACAGAAAACTGGTGATGGCTTAACCAAAGGGAAACTGCACCTCAGGCAAAGGTTGGAATTGAGAAGGTGGGGACTTGGTGTTGTTCTCAACTGATACAACAACTGAACCTATGCTATTGGCTACATTCTGTGTTGCAAATCAATTGTTCAGCCACCTGAGTTAACTAATGCCTGATCTTTGAGGAGAAAGTGAGGTCTGCAGATGCTGGAGATCAGAGCTGAAAATGTGTTGCTGGAAAAGCGCAGCAGGTCAGGCAGCATCCAGGGAACAGGAGAATCGATGTTTCGGGCATAAGCCCTTCTTCAGGAATGAGGAAAGTTGGACAAACTTTCCTCATTCCTGAAGAAGGGCTTATGCCCAAAACGTCGATTCTCCTGTTCCCTGGATGCTCCCTGACCTGCTGCGCTTTTCCAGCAACACATTTTCAGCAATGCCTGATCTTGTCCTACATGCAAATGAATCACATTGTGAGTCTGATTGATAAGTCTAAATTGATTTCTGGTGTTACCTACAGCACAATCAGAATTAGTTAGTAGATGTTGTCCAGTAGTAGAATCACATGTAATGTTGGACACTGTGTTCTGAATTTTGCAAACGGGCTGGTTGGCACATTGCCTGCTGTGGACAGTCATTTATTACAACTAGCCTTTCAGCAAGGTTCCCCAAATCATTGTGGTTCCAGATGGGATATCAAAATTATTGAGCTCCTGGTGAGGAGAGATAAGTAGCTCCCCACCTTTATTCACCTCTTCCCATAGTTGGTTACAACAATAATTTATAAAGCTCTCTTCCTTCGTGGATACCTTTCCTCCTAGCCAAATGAATTTATGTTTTAAGAGGAGTCAATTTATCCAATCTTTCTTGAGCTGACAAAAGGGTATTAGCTACTCAATTGATAAGAGAATAATGCAAAACACAGGTACACAGATTAGAAATGAAAAGTCAGTCAACAAAATGATAAAAGTTAAAACAAAAATAGATTTTTGAGTAATTTATGAAGAGTAGATAGTTGAATGTTGCAGTCTATGACATTGAAGTAGTAGGTGAAAGGCCAATTATGAGATTCTTCACTTTGTAGATGAATTGAAATTTCTTTTCTCTGGTTCATTTTGACAGTAGCTAACTGGCAACACTCAGAATCAAACACACCAATTTCCTTTTCTTTACTTACATTGCAGGGGTGTTTTAATGGCTGTTCTCAATTAGATCTTCACATCACACACCAATCTACCCAATGGGACTTTAACACATATATTTTTGGGAAAAAAGGAACCATCAAACCCATGTATTTGGTGTGAGTGCTCACACCAAATATTTTATGGTGTGGGCAGCATAATATTGAGGTAGATTGATCTCTAAACAAGCTCAAATGGTACACTATCACTTATTTACATATGGTGGGTCGACTGCCAATTTCAGCACCTGCCCATACTCCACCTTTTGAGCTGAATGGGAAAGTGGTAGGCTCACTTGTGATACAGGTTCAATTTCCCCAGTACCTCAAATGGAAAATTCTAATCTCTGAGTTAAAAGTTCTTTACAACCTTTCTGCTTCCTATTGTGACAATATCCTGTAGCTTTTTAACTTACTAAAATTGCTATATTCATCCAACTCTGACCTTTCTGAAACCCTGCTAGCTCTGAGTTTCCCTGCCTTAATCTGTTCCACCTTTCCTACCTCCATTAAACTCATCTTTATGAACAGGTTGTTATCCACGCGAGCAAATAACTTCAATTTTTGACTCAAAGTTAATATTTGTGTAAAGGTGTGATATAAAAAGAAGTCTTGATCTTGAGGGCCTTGGTTAATCTCACACCCAACCTCACCAACTGAACGAAGAAGCTAATTGTAATTCCCACTTGCCTGCAATCAGTATATCTTGATCTATATGTCCCTGACTAACCCGAGGATATGTTTACTTTTCAGTTTTTAGGAAAATTGTTTTTTACATAACTCATGTAGTCACGTTAAAATACAAAACTGAGGAAATGTACACATTCACCAATCTTTTAACAGATTTGCTCAACATTTTCATTGTGGAAATTGTTGACCTCTTCACTCTTGCCACTGTTTGGTCATGACATCCATAAAAATATTTTACTATAAGCTTGTGGGAAATTTCTTTAAACTGTATCATTTCCAGTTGATGTCCACATGATTTATAATTTACATTTGCACCTTATCTGTACTTATCACTGTATTATGATCCCAGCTAATGTTATTACTAGACAAGTCAGATCGCAGACATACCCTGGCTGGATAGATTATATCTTGCTTTTCATAGACTCATAGACTCATAGAGATGTACAGCATGGAAACAGACCCTTCGGTCCAACTTGTCCATGCTGACCAGATATCCCAACCCAATCTAGTCCCACCTGCCAGCACACGGCCCATATCCCTCCAAACCCTTCCTATTCATATACCCATCCAAATGCCTTTTAAATGTTGCTAATGTACCAGCCTCCACCACATCCTTGGCAGCTCATTCCATACACGTACTACCCCCTTCAAGAAAACATTGCCCCTTAGGTCTCTTTTATATCTTTCTCCTCTCACCCTAAGCCTATGCCCTCTAGTTCTGGACTCCCCCACCCCAGGGAATAGACTTTGTCTATTTATCCTATCCATCCCCCACATGATTTTATAAACCTCTATAAGGTCAGTCCTCAGCCTCCGACGCTCCAGCGAAAACAGCCCCAGCCTACTCAACCTCTCCCTATAATTCAAATCCTCCAACCCTGGTAACATCCTTGTAAATCTTTTCTGAACCCTTTCAAGTTTCACAACATCTTTCCAATAGGAAGGAGACCAGAATTGCACGCAATATTCCAACAGTGGCCTAACCAATGTCCTATACAGCCTTATCATGACCTCCCAACTCCTATACTCAATACTCTGACCAATAAAGGAAAGCATACCAAGCATTCTTCACTATCCTATCTACCTGTGACTCCACTTTCAAGGAGCTATGAATCTGCACACCAAAGTATCTTAGTTCAGCAACACTGCCTAGGACCTTATCATTAAGTGCATAAGTCCTGCTAAGATTTGCTTTCCCAAAAAGCAGCAACTCGCATTTTTCTAAATTAAACTTGTGGGTGGCACGGTGGCACAGTGGTTAGTACTGCTGCCTCACAGCGGCAGAGACCTGGGTTCAATTCCCATCTCAGGCGACTGACTGTGTGGAGTTTGCACATTCTCCCTGTGTCCACATGGGTTTCCTCTGGGTGCTCCGGTTTCTTCCCACAATCCAAAAATGTGCAGGTAGGTGAATTGGCCATGTTAAATTGCCCATAGTGTTAGGTGTAGGGGAATGGGTCTGGGTGGGTTGCGTTTCGGCGGGTCGGTGTGGACTCGTTGGACCGAAGGGCCTATTTCCTCACTCTAAGTAATCTAATCTAAACTCCATCTGCCATTTCTCAGCCTGTTGGCCCATCTGGTCAAGATCCTGTTGTAATCTGAGGTAACCTTCTTCGCTGTCCACTACACCTCCAGTTTTGGTGTCATCTGCAAACTTACTAACTATACCTCCTATGTTCATATCCAAATCATTTATATAAATTATAAAAAGTAGTGGATTCAGCACCGATCCTTGTGGCACTCCACTGGTCACAGGCCTCCAGTCTGAAAAACAACCCTCCACCACCACCCTCTGTCTTCTACTTTTGAGCCAGCTCTGTATCCAAATGGCTAGTTCTCCCTGTATTCCTTGAGATCGAACCTTGCTAACCAGTCTCCCATGGGGAACTTGTCAGACACCTTACTGAAGTCCATATAGATCACGTCTACCGCTCTGCCCTCATCAATCCTCTTTGTTACTTCTTCAAAAAACTCAATCAAGTTTGTGAAACATATATGTTATATGATATTTAACATTATGTGCTATTCATATGATAAATAAATGTCTGGTGTTGAATTTCAAAAGCTAGATATTTGCATGAATCTTTCACAGTTTGGGTTGGCACAGTGGCTCAGTGGTTAGCACTGCTGCCTCACCACACCAGGCACCTGTGTTTGATCCCAACCTTGGGCGACTGCCTGTGTGGAGTTTGCACATTCTCCCCCTGTCTGTGTGAGTTTCCTCTGGGTGCTCCGGTTTTCCTTCCACAACCCAAAGATGTGCAGGTAAGGTGAATTAGCCATGCTAAATTATGCCTGAAACCTCAATTCTCCAGCTCCTCGGATGCTACCTGACCTGCTGTGCTTTCCCAGCACCACACTCTCGACTCTGATCTCCAGCATCTGCAGTCCTGACTTTCTCCTCTATGCTAAATTATCCTTGTATTCAGAGATGTATAGGTTAGGTACATTAGTCAGGGGTAAATATAGGGTAAGGGAATGGGTCTGGCTGAGTTACTCTTCGTAGGGTCGGTGTGGACTTGTTGGGCTGAAGGGTCTGTTTCCACACCATAGGGATTCTATTCTAGTGACCAGCATCAGCATCTTCATTTTAGCAGCCAATATCTATGTAAAAATGCAGCCACAACCAAAAAGTTAAAATATTAATCTTAATTGATCTTAAATTGAAGCCACTTAAAGGTTTTTTAAAAAAATTGTATTCCTGGAATAAAAACTTCAAATACAAAGCTTCACCTGTAATCTAATCTCCCCCTTAGCTTTGTATTTCAGTTAATCCTATCATTTTAAATCTTTTAACATGTTCATGTAAGATATATTCAAATTGAGTAAGTGAAAACCTTCAATCTTTTTCATTACTTCAGAAATTTTACTTTTTGCAGCAGATGACAGAATTCAGAACAAGGTTGAGGTCTGATGTCCAGACAGATGATGGTTTTTTTAAATAATTGATGTGGCTAAATACAAATGTGATTGTTTAATCCATAACAGCTCACATGGTTTCACACTTGAGCAGTGATGCTACCATATTTTGCAAACTAGCTGCAAAAAACAGAACTATTCTAACGAAGATGGCAATGATATGTCTGTCTGACAGCAGCAGTAGTGTGAGTTGCTTGTGATATTAAAGGATCAAGTGTGGCATGTCAGTCCTTTTGATTATGTGATAGGCTGCAAAACAAATCCAAGATCCAAACTGTGAACCTAAAAATCTTTACAGAATTCTTCAGTGCACCAAGTCATTGAAATTCTAATTTAGAGCTATATTGTAAGATGAATCTTCACAACCGCTCATCACGTTGTATGAGGTAATTGGTATATATGCTGTGATTTGGAGATGCCGGTGTTGGACTGGGGTGTACAAAGTTAAAAATCACACAACACCAGGTTATAGTCCAACAGGTTTAATTGGAAGCCCACTAGCTTTCGGAGCGACGCTCCTTCATCAGGTGATGAATCACCTGATGACGGAGCGTCGCTCCGAAAGCTGGTATATATGCTGTTATCATCCTTTTCGCAGGCAGGGCCCTGCTTGATCTAGCGTGATGGAGAAAAACTAATAAACAGTGAAATGAGAAGAGGCCCTTGTCTTAAACAAGATGTAGTTTATTACATCATGGCAATTATATATACTTCCTATCACTGATGTGATGGACACTGTCACAGTGAATATGAGGATGACCCAGATGATGGGTATTGGAAGCAATTGTGTATCTTTAGCATTATTTTCTCCAATATATCTGACTCTATTTTAAATGTGTCCCTCTCTGAAAGTAATTTTTTTGGCAATATTATTTCTGCTGTCATTTCTTCCTAATGTGATTATTTATTCTTCTTCGTATAAATGCTTCTAATTCTGCAATAAAATAAGCTTGATACTATGTGCTGTTGCATCAAAATGGAGAACTTCCACTTTTTGTGAGTAAACTAGACAATTCCTACCTTTTGTAAGTGAAATGGATGATTTCTTGTTTTTCATGGCTTCTCTTGATGAATCTCTCCAACTGCAGTTTTAATCAACAATCCCCATTCTCAAAATGGCTTTAATCAGTGATGATTTGGAGATGCTGGTGTTGGACTGGGGTGTACAAAGTTAAAAATCACACCACACCAGGTTATAGCCCAACAGGTTTAATTGGAAGCACACTAGCTTTTGGAGCGTCGCTCCTTCATCAGGTGATTGATCAGCTCCGAAAGCTAGTGTGCATCCAATTAAACTTGTTGGACTATAGCCTGGTGTTGTGTGATTTTTAACTTAATCAGTGATGTGATTCTCTGTGAGAAGAATCCTGCTCCTTTACCTGTTTGTGTGAATGATCCATGCTGTAAATGGCTCTAAATAATAAATTCTGTTGCTTTCACAGTTATTTTCTGACTTGAATCCTGCTGCGCATGCTTTAAATAAATGCTTCCTGCCTTGACTACAATTTAAGAAATGGATCTCCCATCTTTTCTATGACTTTAATAGTCTCCTAACGTTTCTTCTTCCATACAACTTTGTCAGCTTAGACTTCTAAACTATCCCCTGGTCACTTTAATCCTGGCTTCACAACTTCCCCAGGTCGACAATTTCATTTTCCATTGTTTCTGTAGCTCCCTTCCCGTAGTCATGTCTCATGGTGCCCACTTGCAATGGCAGTGACACTAAATCTGAGCTGTAAGGATTAGCAACGATATACAAATTACTTTGAGGTGATGAACACTGCTACAGAGAATGTGAGGAAGAACCAGATGGTTGGCTTTTCCCGTTGAGTTCCTAAGCTGTTCTCCCATCAGGTGCAGATGACATCATCATGATAGTTGATGCTCAACATTAACTCTTCCAGCTCCTTACATAATAACTTACCACAAATATTAAGACAGTTTAGAGGAATCAAAACAAATATAACTAAAAGAAAACTAGTCATAGCAATATCAGGAATCCAACATATTCATTGCTTGTGAACTCATTTGTCAAAAACTTTCCAGTCCTTACATTTAGCAATTCGATTACAATTCAACGCATAAAAATATATCTGCCTCTTTAGTTTTTTCTGAGATAGAACAGTCCACATCAGTGTTCCTGTAGGCTTTGTGCCTTTCGGTGAGATAATGTCTACATTCTGTAGGTATAGTTAGGTCAAATATCAGCTCTTAATCATTGCAGGTGCATATGACATGGTATGTTAATAGAACAGTTTAATTATAAAACTGTTATTATTGATTCAAACAGGAAAATGTTGTGAATGCTGGAAATCTGAAATAAAAACAGAAAATGCTGCAAAATACACTACAGGTCAAGTCGCATTTATGAAGAGAAACTGAGTTAGTGATTTAGAACTGTGAGTATTCATCAGACTTCAGTCTGTATGTCGTATTTTCTAATCAACCTGTTCAGAGACATTATTACACACCACTGGAGCAGGTTGGGATTTGAATTTAGGCCTCTTAGCTCAGAGTTAGGGACACTACCATTGTGTCACAAGACCCAATCTATTGAATCTGGCTTGTTCTCTGCTTGGTAAATTAGAGATAGTTTGTATTTATAAAATACTTTTAACATAATAATATATCCCAAGGGAGAGAATTCTGGGTAATCCAAGATGGAGGGTGGGGAAAATATGTGGGTGTAACAGCTGCTCCTTTTTTTTTGCTATTTTAAGTTTTGGAGCTGATTTCCTTAAATTCTAGAATCAATAATTACTATTTATAAGCTGCTGTGGATGAGGTAATTCAAATGGAGAAATAAATCTGCACTGTGAATCTGCACAGCTGACTGTTCTGCTGTTTGATTCTGTACAGGACATTGGTAAGGCCACTTTTGGAAAACTGCATGCAATTCTGGTCTCCCTGATATAGGAAGGATGTTGTGAAAATTGAAAAGAGTTCAGAAAAGATTTACAAGGAGATTGCCAGGTTTGGCAAATTTGAGCTTTGGGAGAGGTTGAATAGGCTGGGGCTGTTTTCGCTGGAGCGTCGGAGGCTGAGGGGTGACCTTATAGAGGTTTATAAAATCATGAGGGGCGTAGATAGGGTAAATAGACAATGTCTTTTCCCTGGGGCGGGGGAGTCCAAACTAGAAGGCATAGGTTTAAGGTGAGAGGGGAAGGATTTAAAAGGGACCTAAGGGGCAACTTTTTCATGACCAAAAGCTTGGTGAAAGAAGAAGATTTTATGGATTACCTTGAAGGAGGGAGCGAGGTGAAGAGGCAGTGCAGTTGTAGGGAGATTATTCCAAGCATTAAGGCCTAAGCAACTGAAGAAATGGACTTTTATAGTGGAGTGATTAAAATTAAGGAATCTCAAGAAATTAACAGTTCAGCAACCAAACGCTCCTAATTCTGAGGCATAAATGGAACATCATTTCCCCATTTCTTTACTTCTTTTGAATTTGTGAATTTCAAGATGGGTCACAATTTTCCCAACATGTAAGTGGTGAGAAAGTTGTGAAAACGACAAATTATTCAGCAAGTTGCCCTGGAGAGGTGTCCCTTCTTGCCATATCAGCAATTAAATGCCGGGCAATGTTTTCAAAATATCAGGAATTAAGGTTCTTAGATGGCCAATTAACAATAATTTATGTGCCTCAGCTCGCTAAACGCCTGGTGAAATGGCTTGGATTTCAGACTGGAAAACCAGGATATGCCAGCCAGGTTAGGTTTGGGCCTTCATTTTCTCAAATCTTGGGGCTAATTAGGGTATGGATGGTTGCTGAAAGCCAATCACATACCCTTTCCTCTGAACCCCTTAGTCCTCTCTCCTCATGATCCCCACCTCATAAGATATAAACGATAAAGGCCTACCAACAATCTCCAAGATGCAGAACTCCCAGTCTCTTATTGGCTGACACGTTCATGCCAGGTGGGATTTCAACATCAAGGCCAGCAATATGTGAGAAGCTCAAAAGACAGCTCTTAAGAAGCTGATTGGAACTCAAATGGGCAAACCTCCTCAATTGTTAAATGGTGAATCTGTCACTCTTGGACACATCCACTCCTTCAGCTAAGCTGCTGAATGAGAAACCTTAGTCATGAATTCCTTAAGTCTCCTTGTTCATAAGTTGCGATAGTTCAGGTTAAGTATTGTGGAAGTCAATTTTTTTTTGCTTTAGTAGTCAAGAAAGTGAGAGAAATTCTGTGAGGAAATTGTATAAATTTTAGTGACTTTGTGCTTCTGGTGGATAGGGTCGATTTTATCAACTAAACCATTCCTCATGGTGCAACCAGAAGTCTGCAGTACTACTCATTTGCTTTTTATTATTTCACACATTACTACTATTAAACTTTAAAGTGACAGCAGTTTGGGGGGGAGGTGGTGCCATAGTCCAAAGATGTGCAGGTTGGGTGGATTGGCCATGCTAAATTGCCCCCCATAGAGTGGAAGTGCAGGGTACAAGGATACAGTAACGGCATGGGTCTGGGTGGGATGTTCTTCGGATGTTCGGTATTGACTCGATGGGATGCAAGGCTTGCTTCCACACCGTAGGGATTCTATGATTCTATCATGCTAATACCACTGTGCTAGCTAATATTCTCAGGGTATGGGTTCAAATTTCACCATGGTAGATGGTAAACTTGAATGCAATAATAAAAAAAGCCTCAGTGTAACCACGTAACCATTGCTGCTTGTTGTTAAAAGCCTTCTGGTTCTCAAACACCCTTCAGTGACTGAAATCTGTCAGCCATAGCTAGTTTAACTTACACATGACTCCAGACCTACAACAATGATGTTGATTCTTATCTGATGTCTGAGCAATTAGGGACGGGCAATGAATGTTGACCCACCATGAATGAATAACAGAAACAAATATGAACGGAGTGCCATGAGACTTTTTTGCATTGCTGACTTTATCTTCAAGGCAAGATAATTTTTTTAAAAATACGCAGGTTACTATTCACGGCATGCAATGTGCAACATGAGGCTCAAAACTCTGTTCACTTTATTGCTGCATCTCAACCTGCAACTGGGAAATAGAGGTTATGCCTCTGTTGATACATAGCACCTTTCAGTATTCGGGCTCCATAAAGTCTCCCTTGTATTTATAGTCCATTCCAAGGAGGTACTATTTGGTAGTAGATGTGCAGAGTTGTTCAGTCATTTACTGTAGCCACGCTTTTGGGCTATGGGTGGACTGTGTAACTGTCCTTTAATAATAATTTGCTTTTATCAAGTGCTTCATCAATTCATAGAAAAGTTTGAATCAGCTCAGACACAGCCTCATTAGGACTGGAGTGACAACATGGACTGGCTTAGTTGCAGGGCAATGAACCATGACCAACAAACAGCGGTCTGAATGATTTTAATCAATGGCACATCCGCAATATTACACATGCACAGTTGCTTTTCTGTTGCTGCTCTTTCTTTCAAATGTGCCCTGCAATGTAGTTGGGATAAATTCTGTAGCACCAGTGGCTAAGAAAACAGAATCATTTTCTTTTGAAGCTGTGAAATATAAATGTACTTAAGACAGGCTGATTTTGTGAAAAATGACCCGCTTGTGCCTGCCAAAGCAAAATAAATTCAGTGCATTGGTTGTGCAATCCCTCTTACAGTTTTTCAGCTGCTAACAGTGTACATGTTTGCACATGTGCAACACCCATAGTGGTAACAAGCCTGTGCCTGTTCAACGCACCCAATTTGAGTAATATAGTGTGTAAGTAATATTCCATTCCCGTTTTGTATCAATATTTAAACATGTACTACCATCATTCTGTTTGTAGAATAGAGTAAACAGCAGCAGAATGATAAGAGTGTTTATCTGTGCACTATATCTAAATGGAATCACTGGGACAATCACTAAAATCACAGATTAGAATAAGATCAATACAGCCTTTGTACAACTGATGCTCTTACGTTAGTCTTGAAAATCCAGAACTGATTCTGACCAAATGTCTGAATAGACTAGTTGTTTGAACAGATTTAAACCTAAATAAGATTGTCTATCAACTACCTTTAGTAGTTTTTTTTAAATTGTAGGTGCAGTCTATTCTATTTTTTTCTCTCTGAACATTTACAATTTGTTTCCTGATTCTTTTCCCATATAAAATAATATACATTCACTTTTTTTTTGCACCTTGACTTTGTCAATATGACTTGTCTTATATTTTCCCTTTCATTTGACTTCTAATTTTCATTATCCTTTGCCTTCCAGTCTCTGGATAGTCAGAGATTGACAGAAAATAAAGTTGCCATAATCCTACAGTATAGGGCTGTTTTATCATTAAAGAGAGACAACTAATGCTGATGTAAACTGAGGGTTGCTATGCATCAGGCAAGGAGAGAGGTTGAGGAGAAGAATCTTCCATGGTAACCTCAGCTAGTGCAGGAACTGAACTACACTGGTTTTTTTCATGCTGTATCACAAACTAGCTGTCCAACCAACAGAGCTAAATGGTCACCAAGAAATTGGCAGACCTCAAAATGCATGTTGAATGGCCTCTTGGATGTCTTGACACTATGAATGTGGAAGTTGCCAGGGAAGTTGGAACTCTGATCGACAATTTCCCTCTCCTCGGACGTCTCTGAGAAAGTCTCTGGATTTGAGCTAGAGTTACCAAGTAACGCCAGACTAAAATTCCCAGTCTAATTGCTGGGTAACTTCACAACTGACCCATTCAACTCACCCTTTGTTCTTCCAACCAATCCTATGTCTCCCAACTCCTCTGGCCTTTTTCAATCCCATGATTCTCTGAATCTCCTGTGACCCTGAATCATCCCAGTGGCCTACCAACAATTCCTGACATCATAAGTGCCTCCCGACCCAACCTTACCACCTAGCTCCCTTCTCAATAACTAAATAACCTTTCTGATCCTTTATTTCCTGGTATGTCAGCCCTGATTAACACGGACCCCTAACCTGTGCACCAAACCCGGCTCAATGCAACCTAACTTGGCCTTGCCATGTTACTCACCTATAATGCAGCCACCCTACCCACCAGTCAGCCTACCCATAAAAACATAAGAAATTGGCCTGGTTGAGGCCATTCCACCCTCCAAGCATGTCCTGTCATTCTACAAGAGCATAGTTGATCTGCTCCAGGTCTCAACTCCTCTTTTACACCACTCCTCATAACCCTCAATTCCTTGATATTTCAGAAATCTATTTATCTCCTCTTTAAATATTTATGGTGATGTAGGCTCCACCATTCTCTGGAGTAGAGATCCACAGACATTCATCAACTTCTGAGAGACAAAATTCTTTGGGTTGTCAATGCGCTTCCCTAATCCTGTAACTATGTCTACTCGTCAGAGATTTCCCACACTACTGAAAACATTTTCTCAACATCGACTCCCCTCAAATTCGTATGTGTTCCAATAAGAAGACCTTTCATTCTTCTAAACTTGAATGAATAAAGGCCTAGCTTTTTAGTCAATCTTGACAAATCAGTGCCTTCATCCCAGGAATTAGCCATGTGGATTCTCTTGAACAGCCTCTAATGCTAGCATACCTTTTCTTAAACATGGGGAGCAAAGCTGTGTAGGCCATTCCAGGTGAGATCGCACCAACACCCTTTACAGTTTTAACAAGATTTCCTTATTTTTAAATCTCTGAACCCCCTATCAACAAAGGCCAACATTCCATTTGTCTTTTTAAATTTGCTGCACTTATTTACCCACTACTACCCTCTCTGTTTATCTACTAACTTCACCCACCAGGAGTCTAAGTACTTTTTTATTCTTTTTCACGGGCTGCTGTTCAGATTTTCTTGAGGGTCACATTTTGATTTTCGGGGCTACCCTCTGGTTTTTGGGGAATGTTTTTTCATTATTACTAACTTTTGATAGGTGATGCTGCCATGTATTAAGAAATCATCTGTATTTGTTTTGACATAATGGGGTATTTGGATTCACACACAAATACAATTAGAATAATTAACTAATATCTTCAGTACCGGGAAATAGAGAAGGCATGTCAGAAAGGCAAGGTTACATTGATCATGGGAGACTTCAATATGCAGGTGGACTGGGTAAATAATGTTGTTAGTGGATCTAAAGAAAGGGAATTCATGGAATGCTTACAGGATGGCTTTTTGGAACAGCTTGTCATGGAGCCCACAAGAGAGCAGGCTATTCTGGACCTAGTGCTTTGCAATGAACCAGACTCTATAAAAGATCTTAAAGTAAGGGAACCCTTAGGAAGTAGCGACCATAATATGATAGAGTTCAGTCTGGAGTTTGAAAGGGAGAAGGCAAAATCGGATGTAATGGTGTTACAGTTGAATAAAGGTAATTATGAGGGCATGAGAGAGGAACTGACTAAAATAGACTGGAAGCAGAGGCTAACCGGGAAGACAGTAGAGCAAAAATGGCAGGAGTTTGTAGGTATAATTGAGGACACTGTACAGAGGTTCATTCCCAAGAAAAGAAAGATTAACTGGGGAGGGATTAGACAACCTTGGCTGACAAAGGAAGTCAGGAAATGTATTAAAGAAAAAAAGAGATCCTATAAAGTGGCTAAGAACAGTGGGAAATCAGAAGATTGGGAAGGATACAAAAGCAAACAGAGGATAACAAAGAGTGTAATAAGAAAGGAGAGGATCAAATATGAAGGTAGGCTAGCCAGTAATATTAGAAATAATAGTAAAAGTTTCTTTCAGTACATAAGAAACAAACGACAGGCAAAAGTAGACATTGGGCCACTTCAAACTGATGCAGGAAGCCAAGTGATGGGAGATAAGGAAATAGCAGGAGAACTTAACAAGTACTTTGCGTCAGTCTTCACAGTGGAAGACATGAGTAATATCCCAAAAATTAAAGGGTGTCACGGGGCTGAGTTGAGTATGGTTGCCATTACGAAAGAGATAGTGCTAGAAAAGTTAAAAAGTCTTAAAATTGATAAATCTCCTGGCCCCGATGGGAGACTCCCTAGAGTTCTGAGAGAGGTGGCTGAGGAAATAGCAGAGGCATTGGTTGAGATCTTTCAAGAGTCACTGGAGTCAGGAAAGGTCCCGGATGATTGGAAGATGGCTGTTGTAACCCCCTTGTTCAAGAATGGATCAAGGCAAAAGATGGAAAATTATAGGCCAATCAGCTTAACCTCGGTTGTTGGTAAAATTCTAGAATCCATCATTAAGGATGAGGTTTCTAAATTCTTGGAAGAGCAGAGTCTGATTAGAACAAGTCAACATGGATTTAGTAAAGGGAGGTCATGCCTGACAAACCTGTTGGAATTTTTTGAAGAGGTAACAAGTAGGTTAGACCAGGGAAACCCAGTGGATGTGGTCTATCTAGACTTTCAAAAGGCCTTTGATAAGGTGCCACACGGGAGGCTGCTGAGCAAGGTGAGGGCCTATGGTGTTCGAGGTGAGCTGCTGGGATGGATTGAGGATTGGCTGTCTAACAGAAGGCAGAGAGTTGGGATAAAAGGTTCTTTTTCAGAATGGCAGCCGGTGACGAGCGGTGTCCCGCAGGGTTCGGTGCTGGGGCCACATCTGTTCGCATTATATATTAATGATTTGGATGAGGGAACCGGGGGCATTCTAGCGAAGTTTGCCGATGATACAAAGTTAGGTGGACAGGTAGGTAGTACTGAGGAAGTGGGGAGGCTACAGAAGGATCTAGACAGGTTGGGAGAGTGGTCCAGGAAATGGCTGATGGAATTTAACGTGAGCAAGTGCGAGGTCTTGCACTTTGGCAAAAAGAATAAAAGCATAGACTACTTTCTAAATGGTGAGAAGATTAATAAAGCCAAAGCACAAAGGGATCTGGGAATGCTAGTCGAGGATTCTCTAAAGGTAAACATGCAGGTTGAGTCCGTGATTAAGAAAGCGAATGCAATGTTGTCTCTTATCTCAAGAGGGTTGGAATATAAAAGCAGAGATGTACTACTAAGACTTTATAAAGCTCTGGTTAGGCCCCATTTGGAGTACTGTGTCCAGTTTTGGTCCCCACACCTCAGGAAGGACATACTGGCACTGGAACGTGTCCAGCGGAGATTCATACGGATGATCCCTGGAATGACAGGTCTAACATATGAGGAACGGCTGAGGATACTGGGATTGTATTCGTTGGAGTTTAGAAGATTAAGGGGAGACTTAATAGAGACGTACAAAATAATACATGGCTTGGAAAAGGTGGATGCTAGGAAATTGTTTCAGTTAAACGAGGAGACTAGGACCCGTGGACACAGCCTTAGAATTAGAGGGGGTCATTTCAGAACAGAAATGCGGAGACATTTCTTCAGCCAGACAGTGGTGGGCCTGTGGAATTCATTGCCACGGAGTGCAGTGGAAGCCGGGACGCTAAATGTCTTCAAGGCCGAGATTGATAGATTCTTGTTGTCTAGAGGAATTAAGGGCTACGGGGAGAACGCTGGTAAGTGGAGCTGAAATGCGCATCAGCCATGATTGAATGGCGGAGTGGACTCGATGGGCCGAATGGCCTTACTTCCACTCCTATGTCTTATGGTCTTATGGTAATTATCAACTCGCCATGAAACTTAAAGCCACAATACACAGAGAAAGCTTTAATTTCCTGTACACCACAGTATTTACTTGGTACAGGATAACAGATCTTTATAAATTAACTGACACAAATTTCTATAGTCATTATTCTAGACATGCCTTCCACAGGCTTGTGATGTTACATCTAATGTATTTCCATCATGCAGGCACAAAGCTGGAATATGTGAGCTAGGTGGTTACAGTCTTATTTACTGCATCTTTATCTCCCTCTCCAGTCCATAGTTACTAACTGATACTGTCATTGTGTCCAACCTCTCCTTATAGCTAATACAGTCCCATCTAGGCAACATCCTGGTAAATCTCTTTTGCACCTTCACCAAAGCTTACACACATCCTTCCTATGGTATCCGGACAGCACACAATATGCCTAATTATACAGCTTCAACATGCCTTGCTGTTTTAAAAAAATTCTCAAGGTCAGGTTCGTAGGAGAGTAGTCTGACACAGAACAAACGACCAAGAGGCGAGTCTGCTAGAATATGGGCATTTTATTCCCCGCAGCGTCGCCACAACCAACGGGTCTGGCTTATACTCACTCTACATGTTACCGGAACTGGGAGCCGTCAGTTCTCGTAGAGCGGTTGCCAACAACCCACGCTCGGCGGTTAAACGTAACCCCGGAGCAGACTCACCGAACTGGAGACTTTTCCAGCTGATATACTCTTTTCCAGATATAAACATTCATGTGAACAGCAGAGCAAGGCTAAAAAACACATTCCATTCTGGTTACATACAGATAAGAAGATTCACACGGGGAGGTGTGTAATAAGATTCACACGGGACTAAGCAACACCTCCATTCCGGTTAGATTCACACATGTATTGGGACATAATTTTTAACCGTTTCACCACATTCCACTGCTTGGCCCAATACATGTGTTACATTATGATTCACACATGTATTGGGACATAATTTTACACCACACTTGCCAACATTTATACTCAATATCTCGACCAATGAAGGCAAGAAATTCATTTCCTCAATGACTTGAAGTTTTCTTGTATTCGGGCAGCCTTCACTCCTGCCAACTTTGCAACCTCCCTCTCCCACAACATCCTTTTTTGAGCCCGTACAACCTCCTGCAGCCTCCTTCTATCCATTCACACTTGTTGCGGCTTCCAAAATCCTCCAACACCCCACTTCTTCAAGCCCCATTCTGCCTTTCCAAATCATCCCACAAACGCTTCCTCTTCTCATTCCTGTGACAATGCTATGCCTTTAGAAGTTATTTTGTTCTGTTTTTCTTTGCAGAGAGGTTGTAAGGCAGAGGCACTAAACAGTCTACCAGAACCACTAATGTAAACAGCTTTGGGTTTGTTTTTAAACAGCCTGAATGTGCATGGATAGCTCTCACAGATCAGGATTTCTGAGTGTTTAGATTTAGCTTTAAGCAGAAGCTATTGGGATCTTAACAGAATTGGACATTTTACTGAATGTCTACTAGCTGCTAATCTTTCTGAATTTTCTTTTGATAATTTGTTTTCCTCCAGAATGGGAGAACTGCATCAGAGAATCTGTGTCTGAATTTTTTTTGCCAAAGGGTATAGATGTTACTATATTGGAACAGTTAATTAACAATAGTTACTGTATCTATTATTCTGTTAAGTTTTTCAATGGAGATACATTATTCTAAATTCCTCCTTCTTTGGCTGTATTTTAATTACAGTGTTTAAATAAATTGTGTTTTGCTTAACATCGAGTAGTTTGACTAGTTGCATTGCATCTGGAATGCACATGTCACATTTGCCTTTAAAAATAAGGAATGATTAGGATCTAGACCATCTTCTTAAAATATGTTGAGTGGGTCTGGTCTCATCCATAACACCCCTCAGCCAATGAACTCCTAGATCAGGCAAAAAGTCTATTCAGGCTCAGCAAAAGGCTCCCTCCCCAGCCAATGGTGCCTTTTGGTCCTCAACTCTCCCACCACTCCAATAAGTGACTCATAGAATTATAGAATCCCTACAGAGTGGAAATAGGCCCTTCGGCCCAATGAGTCCACACCAACCCTCCGGAGATTAACTCACCCAGACTCATTCTCCTACCCTATCACTCTACATTCACCCCTGATTAATGCACCTAACCTACACATCCCTGAACACTATGGGCAATTTACCTAACCTGCACATTTTTGGACTATGGGAGGAAACCAGGGCACCCAGAGGAAACCCACACAGACATGGGGAGAATGTACAAACTCCACACAGATGGCCACCTGAGGCTGGAATCAAACCCAGGTCCCTCGTATTATGACACAGTGGTGCTAACCACTGACCCACCGTGCCACCCCAGTACCAGCAACGAGTTTCCATGCTGCTTACTTCTCCGCCAATCACAATCCTTCAATCCCAGGTTTGCTGCTGGTTGGCTCATGGAAGAGAAAACAGCATGTAATTGGAGGAAAGGCTTTTGACCATTTCTGTATATTTCATTTATGGCTGCAACTTTTCTCTGATTGGTCAGAGCATGAATATTCCCAGACATTTTGGGGCTGAATTTGCCCACTGCCCCCCAGTATTTGAGTGTTGTCACCACCTATCTGACCCATGTATCTACTAATTCGACCCTCTTAAATATTTACAGTACACACATTAACAGACTGAGAAGGTCTTTTTTACATTCAAATAATTAATTCCCAGACCACAGCAGCTACTGCCAGAAAGAAGGAGCGTGAATTCTCTCCGTTTGCTCCCTCCAAGGATTTCTGCACTGAAGGAATGTTGCAAGCTTCTTGGCTGTGCAGGTGACATTTGGCCTTTACAATTTGCCAACTGTTCAGTTCAGCAAAATCCTCTCCTTGCAGAGTTTTTGAATGCAAGCTAATCATATTGCATGTTTAACAAAGCATTTCTACTTTCACCGGTCAATACTAGGTTTATATTGAGCAATGACCTGCAAGATTATACCAGCTTTTCTTTTACTTTATTATAATGTAGAAATTATCAGCTGTCCAAACTTAGTAGTGTCACTACAATGACTCTTGAACACTGAGATTTTTCACTATTTTTATTCTTTGTAAGTGAAATTTCAATTTTCCTTTTTTGAAGACAATGGCCATTTCCCTTGAAAATAAGCTATAACGGTAGTTACTATCTCTCAATGATAAAAGTCATAATGGCACAGTTCAGTTGAGTTAATTTTGAAGAGCTGGAATAGGTACAAGCAAATGGCTTGTTCCTGTGCTGTAAAGTCCAAATATTTCTGTGATGTTGAATGAGTACCGTTCTAATCTTTCAGATCAGTCTGTCCAAACAGATCACAATTGACCCGGAAAAAATGTTACACTCATTAGAAAAACAACTCCCTGAGAAACTACACCTGAATTCAGCCCCAAGAGATGGGTCAAACCATCCTTGCATATCTCTCTTCTGTCTTTACTTTAGGAAAATTCAGTTGGGTTTTATTCAGGATCTATCCCAATGGATTTGAAAATATTGCCACAGAAAGGATTGTTTTGGATAGCAAGGTTTCCCACCCCAGCACCCAAATGGGAAGTTAATTAAATGAGACATCCACCTCCATCTGGCAGGGTTTCCTGTTGTTTAAGATAAATGGATATAAAAAGTGTTAACCGCAGTTAAGATAAAGTTAAACTCACTCTAACATAGAACTGAGCCTCTAGGTGGAGCATTAGGTAGCTCTGGACAGATTGAGGTAGTTTGGGCAGTTAGTAGGAGTCACATTCTTACATGCCTCTTATTAGAAATAGAAAATAATGTTAGAGTTAATATAACCTGTCCGTAGTTATTGAGATATGATAAACTGCATCTTGTAGCTAAGACAAGGTCCTCTTGTCTTACAGTTCATCCTTCACCACAGACAATTGGAAAGCCCCAAGACAAGCACAGGGCGGAGGATGCTAAGTCAGAGCAGCGGCAGGAGTGTATCTGAGTGGGAAGGGAATGACTGCCTCAGGCTCTGTCAATGAAAGCTGAAGGATAAAGGCACAGATCACATTAGGGATAGTAGTAATGAATATTTAATGTGGAGAATGGGCTGCTGATCTAGCTGATGGTTTTGTCCTGGATGGCCAGTAGCCTCTTGAGTGTTATTTAGAATCCTTCATGCTGGTTCGTGTGAGTATCAATTAAATATGGGGAAGACTGAACCGTTGGGTGGAATCTTGTAACAGCAAGGGGGACACTGATTTGAATGGGAGGCAAAATGCCTGCTTACAGAAATGGGGTTGAAAGTTGGTTTTCATTTGGTGGTGATTGAGGACAGCTTGCGTTTCGTGACAGCAAATAGCAGAAATCTATTCATTAGCATGTCATGTATGCTCAATAAGCAGAACATTTCCAGATTAACTTGTACTTTTGGAGTTAAACTTTGGAAATGATGAATTTAGAGTTACGAAGATAGGGCTGAAGAATAGGGTGAGTTGAGTAGCTCTTGCTGGAGCCAATACGGACATAATAGGTCAAATGGCCTCCTTCTGTACATAAATGCTACGATTCTATAAATGTTCAACAAATGAGAAACACGTGTCTTCGTATGTAAAAACTGGTTAAAGGTGTCATGCATCAAGTGAGATTAATGTCTTGGACTAAATAGGAGTTGTTTTTCTTGTTTACAGAGTTTTGGTGAAATGGGAAGATGAGCACCGATGACTGAGGTCAAGTGGAATCTGTGTGAAGAAAAAAAGAGGGAAAGTTTGACAAAGCAAGGAAGGGATGTGGTTTGAACGAGGAATTTGGCATGGCTGATTGAAGGAGGAAGAAAGGGAGAATGGCGATCCTGTGAAGGTGTGTGGGGGTCTGAGTGAGGAACCAGGCCTAGACAAGATGGTTGGAGGTCAAGCATGCCTTTGGGGAAAGTGAGAGTTGTACAGAGAAAGACAATGATGAGGTGTGTAAAGTTAAGGTAACAAAGGGCTGGTCCAGAATGAAAAAGGCAGTGTTGAGGATGATGGATGACAGGATGATGGATGGGAACAGCTGTAGTGTGGTAGTGGGCTGACCAAGAGTGATGGATGGAAGATCTAGGTCAATGATAAGTGGTCACGGATAATGGTGGTAAGTCAAAGGTAACCAAAGACAGGGCAAGGCTGGGGAACAATGCATCGGACGGGCCTTTGACACACTCATCACATCCAGATTTCAGCCAGAATGATGACCTTGCAAGGTTTTTTAATCTCTTCATAAGACATTGACTTGTAAGTGTCAGCAATTCCAAACAGCCAGTCTGACACTGTTAGTTGATAAAGACACCTGCCTGGGTGTCATTCAAATATGACACGCTGACCTTCGAGCCCATGAAATAACATTGAGAGAGGTGACTTTCAGCCAAACAATTGCATGATTGACTAGGGTACCTGTTTCTGCACATTGAATTGGCTAGTCACTCTGTCTGGAGGAGAAAGTGAGGTCAGCAGATGCTGGAGATCAGAGCTGGAAATGTGTTCTATAAGGTCTTCTTGGCTTGTGCCCGAAACGTCGATTCTCCTGTTCCCTGAATGCTACCTGACTTGCTGCGCTTTTCCAGCAACACATTTCCAGCGCTAGTCACTCTGTCTCAAAGCCAATGTGCCACCGACTACCAGTCGCATCTTCCTAACTCTTGATGACAGTAAATGCTTCAGCCCGTTTTCTTCAGTCTACATTATCCTAACTATATGGAAGTGGCAGATGGAGTTTAATTCAGATAAATGTAAGGTGCTGCATTTTGGGAAAGCAAGTCTTAGCAGGACTTATACACTTAATGGTAAGGTCCTGGGGAGTGTTGCTGAACAAAGAGACCTTGGAGTGCAGGTTCATAGCTGCACTTGAAAGTGGAGTCGCAGGTAGACAGGATAGTGAAGAATGCTTGGTATGCTTTCCTTTATTGGTCAGAGTATTGAGTACAGGAGTTGGGAGGTCATGTTGCAGCATACAGGACATTGCTGGTCACTGTTGGAATATTGCATGCAATTCTGGTCTCCTTCCTATCGGAAAGATGTTGTGAAACTTGAAAGGGTTCAGAAAAGATTTACAAGGATATTGCCAGGGTTGAAGGATCTGAGCTACAGGGAGAGGCTGATTAGGCTGGGGCTGTTTTCCCTGGAGCGTCAGAGTCTGAGGGGTGACCTTATAGAAGTTTACAAAATTATGAGGGGCATGGATAGGATAAATAAAGACTTTTCCCTGGGGTCAGGGAATACAGAACTAGAGGGCATAGGTTTAGAGTGAGAGGGGAAAGATATAAAAGAGACCTAAGGGGCAACTTTTTCACGCAGAGGGTGGTACGTGTATGGAATGAGCTGCCAGAGGATATGGTGGAGGCTGGTACAATTGCAACATTTAAGAGGCATTTGGATGGGCATATGAATAGGAAGGGTTTGGAGGGATATGGGCCGGGTGCTGGCAGGTGAGACTAGATTGGGTTGGGATATCTGGTCGGCATGGACAGGTTGGACCGAAGGGTCTGTTTCCATGCTGTACTCTATGACTCTACTGATTTCTTCCATTTCTTTTAAGATGCTGTTGAAGAAGTTAGTCAGCACTTAACCTAATATCTCCTAATGTGATGTGGTGTCAATTTTGTTTGTTAATGATCCTGCAAATAATCTAGGAGTGTCTTACCAGATTAAAGATGCTATGGATTGTTATTATATTTCTAATTTTTGGCTTAGAAGTGTTGGAGAGGCTTTTGGAATCAGAACTGAGCCACTCACTATAGAGTGTTCAATATATGAAATGCTGTATTAGCTACAAAAATTACATGGTTGGTCCAGTTAATTCCTGGTCCATGGTGATCGCTGACATGGTGGGTGCGAAACTTGGCAACAGTGTGGAATGGAATGGATGGCCGGCCACTCTAGACCCAGTAGTGCCAAACAGGAATAGTGGCCACTGCTGAAACTACAGGCAGTCCCCAGGAGAGATTGTATTTAGGGCCGTCCAACTTGCATGAGTGGATGAAACAACTGCAGAAATTAAGCTCCTTGTAATGAATGTACAAATTGTAGTAAGTTTTAAAAGTTTCTTATCATTAATGGGAGTTTGGTTAGTCTCTGCCAAGCTTTGAAACTTCAAAATTTTTTTATTGAATTTTGTTTACAAACTAATGCCTCAACGGAAAGCTTAACTCAAGCAGTGCAACACTTAGTTATATTCAGGAGAAGAGCTGCAGGATTTTCTGAAATTAGGATGTACCAACAAATTCGGAAACTAATATTTTAAGTTAGAAATATTTCTGTCTCCAGTCCATAACCAATGGATTTTACAATGTTTACATTGATAAATCACTAACTCTTCTTCCCTCGCTTCCCAGAAAGATTTGTTGCATGAATTCAGTGTAAGAAATCCAATTATTTTTTCCTGTCCAGCCTGTGAGATAACCTATCTTGTGACGGTTGCTGATTTGTAAGTGAGAGATGACAAATTCAACAGATAGGCGGTGGGAGGTGTGGTGGGGGTGAAGTTTGGCAGGACAAATGCAATGTGAATCCACATAATAATGGACTCTACTTCACTTATATCTTACTCAGGATTACAGGTTAGAAGTGATTCTCCAAAGACGTGGAGAATCTCTTTATCCATGGTTGACGCAGATGACAACTGTAATGATGCATGAAGGAGTGAGTGTGCATATCTTACTCTGATGCAAGTTATCAGATCAAGTGACAAGAAAGGAACATGAGTCAAAGTAGGTCCTGTAATCCTGAGAATTGTCGCAGTCACTTGATTAAAGAGAATTGTATGTAACTTAGCTATTAATCATCCAGTTATATTTTGCTCAGTAAAGCACTGATAGTTAAGCAGACATCAGGGGGTCACGTATTCGTTTCTCATATTTTGTATGACTTAGTTTGATTATTTTGTTTTGATTTAAAATAGAGACATGGGATGGAGGGATCACTGGTAAGGCTAGCTTTCATTGCTTATTCATAATTTCCCTTTGAATCGGTCGACCAAGTCAGAAGTCACATGGCACCAGGTTACAGTCCAACAGGTACATTTGAAACTGAAAGCTTTTAGAGTGCTGCTTCTTCAACAGGTGAAGTCTAACTTTTAAAAAGTGGTGGTGACCCACAATGTGAAAACAAGAATGGGTTTGCTGCAGTTATGAACCAACAAGATTGTAGAACATCAGATTCTCTCCCCTAAATGAAATTAGTAAAACAGGTGGATTTTTATGGCAATCCAGTAGTCTTATGGTTGCCATTGGTGATACTAAATTTCAAATTCAAACTTATTTAATTAAGTTCAAATTCCGCAATGGCCATGGTGAGATTTGAACTTATGGTTAGAACAATCAGGCCAGCCCTTCAGATCCCTAGTTACTTAATTTCTTATAGGAGACGGTGAGGTCTGCAGATGCTGGAGATCAGAGTGGAGAGTGTGTTCCTGGAAAAGCACAGCAGGTCAGCCAACATACTTGACCTGCTGTGCTTTTCCAGCAACTTAACGTCTATACCACTGTATCCATGTGTTTATGTATAATTGTATTTCATAATAGTCCAGATCTTCTTAGAGCTATCCTCTTCATAAATCAGCATAAATCAGCAACAATTTGCCACATCAGGGCTGGAGTTCAAAAACAGGACTAGAACCCCAGGAGGACTCTTCTTGCAATTTGGTTAAATGTGCTGCTTGTGGCTCTGTTTAAGGTTATTGTAAAATTAATCCCATTGGTTTACTCTATCTGCCCCAAGAAACAATGATTACCCCACTGTCATTTAATTGGCCATAGTTGCATTTCACACCACTTTAAATATTTATCCAGATTTCAACAGTGCACTGATCTATACCTCGATTATTCAATATGGAAATTCCTTCCAAGTACCAACAACTTTTTTTTGTAAAAATAAGTTTACTAACCTTGCTCCTTGTTCTCCAGGTGACAGTTTTAAACCGCTGATGATTGCTTGTCACTTACTCCTAACCACCAAAGTTGTCTTTCCTTTTATAAACTGTCAAAATCTTTTGCAATTAAAGTCTATTAAAACTCACTCCACCTGCCCACAATGGAAATTGTCCCAGTTCCACAAATGTTTCCTCCTGACTGTAGTCCCCTGTCCTTGGCAATGTTGCAAGCTTTTAATGTCCATTATAATGGGGCACTGAAAATTGCACAGAGTACTTTATAATTCTTTATGCTTGCAAATATTCTGTACAAAATTACAATTAATCTTTTCACTTGTTTGCTCTAATGGTCTAGAATGCATGTTTCTTTTTATTATGGCTTTCCCCCTAGATTGTATAACATCAGAATTGCCTATGTTAGAATTTTCTGCTTATTCCACTTACCTATTTATGTCCCCTAAAGTATTTTTCTTTGTCAAACCTCAATTAAACAATGAGTAAATTTAAGAATGTACACTCCAAATACATCCAAACTTTTATAAATGCTAAGAACAATGGTGCACTTAACACTGACTCTCTCCGTTTGAGCATTTCACTTCTTTCCATGATTTTTCCTTCCACTGAAAAACATAAGGCATTTATATTAACACCAAAACATCTGAAGAAAGCTTTGAGGGATGTAATCAGACAAAAATAATGACACCAAACTATAGAAGAAGGCATTAGGAATGGTCACCAAATTATTGGTCAAAGTAGTTTGGTTTTAAATATGATCTTTAAAGGAAACAACTGAAATGAAGAGTTTTAGGAAGAGTTCAAATGGCTGAAGGCACAATGGCCGATGCTGGGCAAAGCGAGAAGAAGCTGCAATTAGAAGAGTGAGGCTCAGGATCTCTGGTATCCCTATCTCTTTTAAAAATCACACAACAGGTTTAATTGGAAGCACTAGCTTGCGGAGTGCCACTCCTTCATCAGGTGGTTGTGAAGGAGTGACGCGCCGAAAGCTAGTGTGCTTCCAATTAAACCTGTTGGACAATAACCTGGTGTTGTGTGATTTTTAACTTTGTACACCCCAGTCCAACACCAGCATCTCCATATCATGACTATCTCTTTTAATGCTCCTTGAAACTCATACTTTTGATCAAGCATTTGGTCACCCATTTCAATATCTTCTTCAATTAGAAAAAAGGAAAATACTGTAGATGCAGGAAATCTGAAACAAACACAGAAAAAGATGAAAGAACTCAATAATCTAGATAAGAAGAAGAGTCATATCAAACTCAAAATGTTGTCTGTTTCCCTTTCCACAGATGCTGGCTGACCTGATGAGTTTCTCCAGCTTTTTCTGTGTTTGTGCAATATCTTCTTCTTTGGGATGGCATCTAGTTTTCTAAAAAACAATTATCCACAAAGCACTTTGGGATATCCCTTCTTTGTCAAAGCACCATTTAACTTCAAATTGCTATTGTTGTTGACCCCAAATGCAAACAGACTAAATATGGTTTCATTCTATAAATGGACCAATTGAAAATTAGGAATGGATGCACAATGAATTAACAATCTCTATTTTCTGCTTCATTCGAACTTAACTTAAATTGATGGTGTGAAGGCAGGTAAAGTAGATTGAATGTATAACAACAAACTGTCCATGATTCAACGGTAGTTATATTTCTTTGTGTAGATAAAGCTTAGGTTGTTTATATTCATTGAAAAGTTCACTTAAACTTATTCAATACCTTCTGTGATGGTTGGAGTTAAAGAATTTGAAGACTGAGAACAGGAAACTTTACACTGCGTAGGAGCAAATTACTGCAGATACTGGAATCTATATTGAAAACAACAAATGCTGGAGATCACAGTGGGTCAGACAGTATCCATGGAGGGAGAGCAAGTTAATGTTTTGAATTTAGATGACTCTTCATCAGAGCTTTACTCTATTTCTAGCCTTTCTTTTATCAGATCTAAAAATGGGAAATTCTCACAGATTATGCCTGAAAGTATTAAACAGTGTTTAATTTACAAGAATACACTCTTTTACCTCAGTTTTCCACTGAATAAACACATCAACAGAAAGTTGATTTAGTTAAACATTATGTCTTGAGGTAACATTGGATCAATCCAATAAATCCAAATGACCTGCCATCTGCAGTAATTGTACCAGAAACACTGAAGTACACCATGTGCACAACTAAACCTGTTCACAATGACCTTTAATCCTTTTTAATGAGAATCCAGAATTGCCTTTCATGATGTAAAACTTTTACATTGTGAAATCAAGAATATTAATGCATTGGCTATATCTGAAGTTTAATCGTTATAAGTATATGATTTTTAATTAGACTTCACCCTCTGTATTGGCATCCATCATTACATTTAATAATATTCTTGAAAAATTAAAGATGTTACCTTTTTATTGGGGTTTCTTTTGCATTTCTTTACATTTTGTTTTTACCCTGAAGGCACTTGATCTTACTGGGGTACACAGTAAAGGACAGGGGAGTTACATTGCTATTTTGTTTAACTAGGCAATTTTAACAAATGGTTCTTGATAGTGAGGCTCCGCAGCCTGTGTCAATCAATATTTAACTGATCTGTAGAAACCTCTATGTATAACTCCAGATTATCTTTCCATTTCTCTTATACAATATGTTTTAACTTTAAAAAAAAACAAATTTTGGCTGTTCTTAACAAGATCCATGTCTTACTATGATGTAGAATTTTGTGAGTTTTCTGAGCGCTGAAGGTTAAATACCTTTTTCCAGAAGGATACTGTTCAAAATTCCAGAGATATTAGGCCTGGAATGTATTTTAAAAAGCAAGCACAATAAAGACCAGTGGAAGTAAAAGGGAAAATTAGATTGTTTCAAGCATTGCCGTAACCCCATGAAAATGGGCCAGGTCCTTGGGTTACACGAGAGTTGCAATTCAAAGAGGGCTTCAGGACTGAGATTGGAACACTTGGAATTGTAGTTGCAGGGGGTTAGAGATTAGTGGTCAAGTGGAAAATAAGGGTTTGTGAGTAACTGCATGTTTAGCAGATTTGGGACTAGTGCTGCTATTATGGAAAGTGGTGCTCTAGCTATTTCCATCTCCTAACCATGTGTGACCACACACATTTCATCAGCAGGAAGGTTCCCATCTCAAGTTTTATTTGCAGTGATCATCAACTTATTTCAGGTTAGTTGCTGACTGATACCACTGGTAGTTTCTAGGGCAATCTAAAACAAGTGGTGTGACAGGAGCTGAAATATATTGTTCTTTCTTCAAGGCCAATTGTGCAGATGAGGTGGCATTTCTCTTGGAATTCAACAAGCCTGGGAGAATTGAGAAGTAAGGACAAGCTTCTCGAGGAAGAGAGAAGAGGAGAGGTTTGGAAGATGAAGGAGAGGGGGGCTTGTAGTGAAAGAATAAATTCATCCAGATTGCACAGGCAGCATTTTTGAATCTTAGTGAGCATTATATGTTCAAGATGTGAAAATTACAATTAAGATAATCCTGTGTCACATGCCACAGACACAAGCGGAATAGGGTGAAGATGGCATTGTTAGTGGCTGTGAAGGTGCAGTAGTCTTGAACCATCATGCATGGGCTTTTTCCAGGCTGAAACTGGGAATTTTGTAACATCTGGCAATTTGTGATCCACTATTGTGTAAATTAGGAGTTGGGAGAGGTGGGGTGGTCACCGAAGCTCTGTATTGAAAGAGAACTCACTTAATTTAACTCCTTATTGCTAGGTAAGACAGCAAGAGGCTTTACCAGCATAGTTGGGTTCCACATGCCACAGACTACAAGCGAATTGTTTTGCGAATGTCACATGTCAATTCTAACAGGACCAGACTAAATAAATGGAGAAAGGATTCTCTTGATGACCAGGGAGTGCTGAATTAGGGGTCACTGTTGAAAGATATTGGCTAGGTCATTTGGAGTCAGATGTGGAGAAATTTCTTCACCTGAGGACTGGTAAGACTGTGGAATTCTTTGCCACAGAAAGCAGTTGAAGCTAAAATGTTAAATGTTTTAGCAATGGCCTAGTGATATGATCACTGGTGTGTTAATTCAGAGACCAGGTCATTGTTCCAGGGACACTGGCTCAAATCCTGCCATGACAGATGGTGGAACTTGAATTCATAAAAATCTGGAATTAAGAGTCAAAAACTTACAACAAAACCCATTGTCAATTGTTGGAAAAGTCCATCTGTCTTTTAAGGAAGGAAATGGCCATCCTTACCTGGTCTGGCCTACATCTGATTCCATACCCATAACAACTTGGTTGATTCAACTGCTGTCTCAGCAATTAGGGATGGGCAATAAATGCTGGCTGAGGCAATGATGCCCTCATCCCGTCAATTAATAAACAATATGTTTTCAAGAAGCAACTAGATATAGTTCTTAGGCTAAAGGAATCAAAGGGTATGAGCAGAAAGTGGAAACAGGGTGTTGAGTTGGATGATCAGCCATGATCACATTGAGTGGTGGAGTAGGCTTGAAGGGCTGATGTCTATTACTGCTCTTATCTCTTATGGTTTCATGTTGCCAAGATGTTGGCAACCAAAAGTGATTCCCCTCTCTCATTCAGCTGGTATGTAACCATTATCATGTAAACTGTCAAATTTACATTTTTAAAATAGTATTTATTGTAAGTTTAGTTTTCTGATTTTTGTTAGTAGCTAATGGATTTTCTGTGTGTCTGATGTTAATGATTAACTTTTAAGTATTTCTGTAGTCATGGTGATTTATTCTAAAACAGATTTTGAGACCTGGCTCAGAATGGATGCATTTGTGTACACCATAAATGGATTTTTGTTTATTTTTGATTGTTTTGTGGTCTAGCCAGTTAAGTAATGGGGCTTCAAGGTTTGTTAGAGACTTCTGAACTTTTTTTTAAGCTTAAAAGAAACCCTGATAGCTTAGAGAGGGGAACTTTAGGTTTCTGTTTATACTTTAGGTGGGCACTGTAGCTTTCTTCATTATTAACCCTTTCAGATCCATTTACAACAGCTTCTTCTCAAGTTGTGATAGATGCTGAAACGTCAGTTACGAGATACTGCTTACTTAACGTTAGGGTCTGCAGTGTCCCAAGGGAGCTGCCCATTACTCCTCCAAGTTAAGCATTTGCTACAGGCTCTGGGTAAAGCCATTGCCAGATAAGTGCAAGACACTTTCATGTTCCTCAACTTTGCACAAAGGCTTTCTGGCAGGTCCACTAATATTTCAAACATTTAATTGTGACAAAAGTCTTCCATTGTAGCCTGCCCAATAAAGTGCTCATCAGCTGCAGAACGCAAGAGCTACATTGCTCACCGGCAAATTAACTTCTGCATTATCCTCGCCCTGCTCACATCCCATTTGTGTCCAGTGTCTCACTACACACAGATTTCACCCCTGAATTACCCACATTGCCCGTATTGAAACAGGAGGTTGCAAATCTGAGTTTGAGTGATGGTGTTTTCTCTTTATTCGTCTTCTTGTTCTTCCACCTATTGGTCTTCCTTTTCCTCAATCTGTTCAGAAGTACGATGTGCAGTAAGTGATGAACAACTATAAAAACACACACACACTAGTTGTCATTGTTTCGATGATTAATCATATCAGATTAAGTTTACTAGATCATAAAATATTAGCAGTGTGTTGCATGACTGTTAAAATGAAAAATTGTGTATAGGAGATGATGCCAGAGAGTTTGTCAACAGCTTTGCTGATTTGGATTGTGATTTATAACCTCAGGCATGATGGTTTAAGTTTTTAAAACAGTACAAGTCATCATTTTCTTCTTAACAGCCTCAACATTACTTTTCTCTTTCCCCCACCTAAAGGAATGATGCAATTCCACATGATTAAGCTGATCTTTTGGCACCTTTATTTTGTATGAAACTAGAGTATCAGCTCAGCAATCTACTTGATTGTAGAAACAGCATTAAACCCAGCTCCTGTTTGCCTTTTTCACACCTCAACCCCCAAATAATTACACACTTGGTTGTATAGAAACCCTGTGGCGACCTTACCTGACTTTTCATCTCCTTAACTTTGGTTAACCTGTGCTTAATTGCAGTGCCCAATTACTTCAACTCCGTACAGGTGAGAACCAGAAGAAAGATAACTTATTTCACTTATAGAGCTCTGTGTGAAATTTGAATTGTAAACTACTGAAATAATGTTGAAATTGTATAGTTTATCATCTCAGAATACTTACACATGGCAAACAAGGGGTGCGCAAATGGGAAATGCTTGGCCTTGTGAATGTCGTGTATGGCCAAATGGCCTATTGCTGTTCCCAAATCCCATGTTCTTAGTTGGAACCTTCACTGCAACCATGGAGAGAAACAGCATTAATGTTTCAGGTTACTAAGTCCTTACCTTCCCGGCAACCTCCTGGTCTCCAACATTACCTCTGCTCTGTCTCCTGCTGCTCCCGGACAGGAAAAAGGATTAAGATGGTTAAGGTGACCCTGAGCTCCTAAGGGACACCCTATAAATGTTCTGGAATTGTCATCAATACCTCAGGTTCAACAATCTGATCATTGACTCAATAAAAGGGAGGATTGATAAATACATAAATTCGGAATATTTTTCTGATTCAATATTTTACTGCTGCAGTGCCCTACTTCTGAATGTACTTCAATTTAATCAAGCCAATACAAATTAAGTTCACAATTATCAGTAATGATTCTGTTTGTATAATCAACAAATTGTTCCTAGTGACTTTGCAATAGAGTCAGAAAGCAGGAAGAAGTATTACATTGAAACCAAATACAAGTTAACTATGACTGAATTGGAACAAGCAAAACCAATCAATATTTCATTATCATCAATATGCCCTTAATGCAATATTCCTGGGTGATAAATTGTCTCTCTATGAACCAGCCACTAAAAAGATCAGAATGGTGTTTGAGAAGGAATGTTAGCTGATCAGAGAGTAAGTCTGAGTAGATTTACAGTGAATAGTCATTCTAGTGGAGTCTGCTTGAATTTGTTGAAGAGCTGACTTAGTAGATTGAGGATATCTGACGGACTGCTAGGTGGCATTTGATAAAGTATGCCATAAGATACTATCAGCTACAGCTGAAATTCATTGAAACGTCATGGCCTGGTTTGGAAATAAACTGAGCAGGAAACAAAGTGCTTAGGTTTGTCTCACCCTGGCAGCACTTGCCAGCGAGCCTGGGATTACCCTGGTTTGGCATGGTTTGTGATGGTTGGCTGAACCTGCTTATGAGGTGGCAAGCAAGCTCATGGATGTGGGTGACCAGGGCCTACTGCTGGATCAAATGGTGGTGGACAGCTCTGACTTTGGGAAGCATGCATCGTCTGATGGTCATGCAGAAACGATGGAACTCAGCAGGTCAGTTAGCAGCTGTGGAGAGAGAAACAAAGGTGATGTTTCAAATTAATATTCTTTCAGATAGATGAAAATGGATCAACCTGAAGTTTTAACCCATCTCTCTCTCTATACATACTCCCTGGCCAACTCAGTATTTCCAAAATTGACTCTGTTGCTGTATCTAGATGAAAAAACCAAAGAGATATCAACAGCTTGTCTGTGACAAACGGATTTCAACAAAGGGGATTGTCCATTTTGGACCCAAAAAAAAGATAGAGCAAACTAAATAGTGCTGTCAAAATCACGAAATAACTGATGGCCTAGGTACATAAATCATTAAATGGTATGAACTGGTACAGAAAATAACTACAGATTCATGGAATGCAGGACTTTATATCTAATGGATAGAATACAATCCTGATTCCATACGGAGAATACTCAGTAGTTCTCTGTGTTCCATTAGGAAGGATATAGGAGTTTACATGTTGTAGTGTTGTCACTTATCTTCTGTGTTCTTCCTTCCAGATAATAGAGGTTGTGGGTTTAGAAGGAACCTTGGTGAATTTCTGCAGTGCTCCATTTACATGATACACACTGCTACTGCTATGTTGGAGGGACTGAATGTTTAAAGTGCTGGATGTGGTGCCAATCAAACAGCTTACTTCATCTTGGATGGTCTCATGCTTCTTGAGTATTCTGGAGCCGTACTTTTCCATGCAAAAGTAAAATATTCCATTGTGCCTCATGGATTGTGCACAGATATTGCATAAATAAGAGTTGAGTTACTTGCTACAGAATCCTGAGTCTCTGGTCACTTCTTGTAACCACAATGTTTATATATTTGGTTGAGTTCAGTTTCTGGTCAATGGTAACCACCATGATATTGTTAGTGGGGAATTCACTGGTAGTAGTGCTGTTGAATGACAAGGCATGATGGTTAGAGTCTCTCTTGCTGAAGATGGACATTTCCTGGTACTTGTGTGGTGCGAATGTCAGTTTGTCATCCCAATCCTGGATATTGTTCAGATCTTGATACGTTTGGATATGAACAGCTTCAGTGTCTGAGGATCTGTGAGTTGTAATAAACAATGAGCAACCATTGGCTAATCTGAGACCTTGGCCCAATCATCTTCAACTGCTTTGTCAATGATCTCCCCTCCATTATAAAATCAGACATGCAGGTGACTACACAATGTTCAGCATCATTTAATGGTAGTCCATTGGCTTTCACTATGCAGGCAGTTGGCAGACAGGAAAGGAGATATCTCCCCTGTATCCAACGGAGGCACTCTTCCCTAACGTTATGATGTGGAGATGTGGGTGTTGGACTGGAGTGGACAAGGTCAGAGGTCACATGACACTAGGTTGTAGTCCAACATGTTTATTTGAAATCACAAGCTTTCTGAGCACTGCCCTTTCTTTTCCCTTAACAGTTGTATTAGGATTATATTTGGATCTCATAGGGCTAAGGCAATTCTGTCTTTGGTGAGATCATCTTTCAGATGCCCTAATCTCAGGATTCTACAATCTGTGTTAATGTTGCCATAATTATACTGTTTTTCACCTTGAGCTTTAATAATAAAAACAAACTGCTTGTTTATGTTTGCTTATATGAAGATTCAAAGATTGCCTTCAAAGCTTTTAGCATTTCTGCAGTCCATTTTTTCCATTCAGAGATTTGTAACAGTCTCTCCACAACAGTGATAGCAGTAGTTAGGCGGAGCTACTCTGGTTTGTAAATTAAATTTCATGTTGCCTTTCAATCAACCACAGTGCGGAGAGGAAAGTTCATAATCAACAGTTACAGCACGTATGTGGGAGAACAAGTGATTTTGTCTTGGAGAAGCTGCCTAGACCTAAGCACTGTCCTGACAGTGTCCAGTGACCTTTACACTCTTTTGCAAACTAGCACTTTTCAATTGCAATAACATGGAGAAAGTAACATGTATCGACGGAAGGCCAGAGGAAAGATCAAGACCAAAGGACATGTTTCAAATATTGTGGAAGTCATCAGATAAACCAAAGAAGGCGTGCCAAGGGAACAGTGTTTTAACCGCAAGGAGGTGAACCACTGTGATGCAATGGCTCAAGTAAGAAGAAAACAAACAAGACTAAAAAGCCTGCAGGGAGGAGATTGAGGGTGAAGGGGAACTGTCAGAGGCACAGACAGATGTTTCTGCAGCTGACAGTGAGACATTGGAATGGTGTGTTACCTCCCTGGAGCCAGGATCAAGGATACCTCAGAGAGGGTGCTGGACATTCTCAAAGGGGTGAGGGACCAGCAGGAGGTC